>NC_025993.2:95506772-95511772 GCF_000442705.2 Elaeis guineensis | reverse complement strand
ACTCCCGGCAGTTCCGAGAGTTCTTCTGCTTCAAACCCCCAGGTCCCTGTCTTTGTGGACGAACCCACGTCCGGGGCTGGGCCTCGCCCGATTTTCGCACCGGGCGCTATTCCATGTTCGTCGACTTCGGAGGAACTCCTTCTGATAAGGGTTCAGTATGGGGTTCCTCCGGAGTACGACCTGGAGCTACCTGGCCCCTCTGACCGGGCCAGCACTCCTCCCGGTCGCTTCTGTTTGTATCAGGAAGCGTTCCGTGCCGGACTCCGGCTTCCGCTTCCTGCCTTCGTCGCTGCCTTCTTCCGCTTCTTGGATATTTCTCTCGCTTCCGTGGCCCCGAATTTCTTTAGGTTTTTGATAGGGTTTCTCTCCCTCTGCCACATAGTCGAGGTCCAGCCGTCCCTCTCCTTGTTTAGGCATTTTTATACCTTCAAACACCATCCTTCGACGAAGGACTGGTGGTACTTCTCCCCCCAGTTTGGTAAGGGGTTGCTGAAGGGCGCCCCTTCTTCGATTCACAATTGGAAGGAGAAATACCTCTTCGTCCACTGTCCGACCTTGGAACTGGACCTGCCCCCTTGGGGTTCTCTGAAGGATTCCGTCCATCGGGCTCCCAGCCTGGGGGAGGACGACCTTCAAGCCGCCCAGAAGCTTCTAACTTATCCCGCTCCTTCTCTTCCTAATCTTCTGAGGGAGCAGCTTCTTTTCAACATCGGCCTGAGCCCCCAGGATCCAGCGAGTATTTGTCTTATCTTTTCTTTTCTTGCCTTCCTCTTCTTCTTCTCTTTACTTCTTTTTTCTTCCCACTCTCTTCTTTTTCTTTCTTTCTTCTTTCTCTTTTTTTTTTTTTTTGACTCTTGACTGATCGGTGTCGCTTCTTTTTCCCTTTTTTCTTCTTTCTTCTCCTTTTTTCTTTTCTCATTTTTTTTTTTTTAGCAATGGACACCGAAGCAACACGGATGCTCGCCAGGGGCATGAGAGCTCAGAAGAGAAAGGGCGCGGCGGCCTCCGGATCGGCGAAGAGGGCCAGGGCGGAGGAGACGAGCTTGGCTGCGCCCGTCCAGGCGGCCCCGGCCATCGACATTCCTTCAGATGTCGAGCCAGTGGCCCCCTGGGCTTCCTCGAGGAGCCCACCGACTGGGGCCCCCGCTCCGGGGGTTCGCCCCACGGAGGCGCCCGCCGCGGGGAAGAGGAGGAAATCGATGGCTCGTAGGGCGAGTAGCCACCGAGTTGCCGTAGACGAGTCCGTCTGCTCCAAGGAGGGATCAGAGAATCCCTTCAACGATAGGGACCTGATCAGGCGGCTGCTCGACGGTTGCATCCTGTCCGATGTCGTGAAGAGGATCGACCGCGCTGATCCTGAGCAGCGGGCTTGGGACTCCTTGGGGTCCTTCCTCGAGGTAAGCGGATATTTATTTACACGGTCACTCGACCTTTGTCGTAATTCTCTATCCGTCCTTGCAGATTGGGCACCAGCTCTTCGCCTACGTCGGGGCGACGAGCCGCATGAGGAGGGACCTCCTTCAGGCGGAGGAATGCTACCAAGCCGAGGTTGCTCGCCTCCAAGCGAAGATGGCCGAAGTAGTCGCCCTCCAGGAGGCCCTGAAAAGAGAGAGGCAAGCCCAGGAAGAGGAGAGACAAGCCCGGGAAGAGGAGAGACGGATCTTGGAGGAGTCGGCGAGGAAGGCGGAGGCCGAGGTCGCTCATTTGGTCGAGCAAACTCCGGTTCTGGTCTCGGAGGCCAGGGCCCTTGCGATGGAGGAATTCAAGGCCTCCGCGGAGATGAGGAACCTGAATGTCCAGTTCGGCCAGGAGGCGTTCACCAAGGGGTTCGAGCTCTGCCAAGAGAAGGTGGCCAGCAAATTCCCCGAACTCGACCTCGACTTTCTCGAGGAGTCTGAAGACGAGGCCGGCCCCTCGTCCGCCGCCACCGCGGTCGCACCCCTCGCACTGAGTTCTCCACCTCCCGCCCCTGAGGTCTGAGACCTCTGACTTGTGCCCTTATTTTGTCGCCATATTTCCTTTCTGTTTGTCTTCAAAATTATTCAATCAATAAAGTCGAATTTCTTGTTGTGGATGGCTTCTCCTTCCCTCTCTTCCTTCTTCCTGCTTTTCTCCTTGCAATGAGCCATTCTTTGATGCTTTCACCTTCCGATGGCAGTGCCCTGCTGAAGCACTCCCCTTGCCCCTGGGGGTCCCGCTGAAATCGATAATCCAGCGGTTGAAAAAGGAGGTCCTTCTCCTGACGAAGAAGTTGAAGAAGTCAGAAGACGAGCTCTGCAAATCGAGAGAAGGTCATTCTGAAGCCGCCGCTGAGGTCGCCCACTTTCGGAGTCTCCATGTGAAGGCAATTATGGATTACAGCCGGAGAAAGGCGAACTTCATCAAGGAGCTCGAGGAATGCAAGAAGAGCACCAGCGACCGAATTTGGGCTCAAGAAGCCAGGATCAGCACCCTTAAGGTGGAACTGTCAGCTACGAAGAGGAAGATCGGCCAGCTGGAAGGAAACTCATCCTGGCTCTTGGCCCGGGTTGATGATGAACAGAAATGGTTGCAGAAGGTCTCTGACCTTCAGAAGCAGCTTCAAGATGTCGAGATGAGCCATGACGTGCAGCGGGCCAGCTGGCACCGGCAAGTGGAAGAGTATAAAGGGAGATTCCGGACGGCGGCTGACGAAGTCGTTCGTCTCCAGAGGCAGCTGGCTAATAGGGCGCAGCTTACTTCCGTCCAAGATTTCGAAGAGCTCCAAGCCCTGAGAGGCACTGTTGAAGGGATTTCTGTCTCCCTCAGGGAGAAGACAGCCGAGCTGCAACAAGTGAAGATCCAACTGGCACTTGAGCGGCAGGCCGTCGCAGACGCGGAGGCGGAATCCGAAGTTTTACGAAAGAGGCATCGAGAAGCGGAGGCTGAGAGCCAGCAACTTCGTCGGGCACTCCAGGACACGCTGCGGAAGAGGGAAGAACTAGAAGAAGCAATAGAGAACCTGAGGCAGTCCTGGTTAAGGGACGGAATAGATAACTCTAGGTCGGAGGGAGCAGGACTTCCTTAGAGTTCTTTTGTCTTTCTGACTTATCATGTAGTTATTTTCTTTTTGTCGTTTTGCCCTTCTTTCCTTGGCCGTCCTGGCCTTGTAGTGTGCATATCGGAAATGAAATGAAAAGAGCGTTTTGCGTTACCTCGTCCGCGTGCTGCACTAATATTGTTGTCTGCTGAACCTTTCTTGTCGTTTGACTTGTTTGATGTAGACGTCATCGGGGGGTGGGGGCTTTTTCCCTTCATCCGATCTTGTTAGGCGGCCGGGTTTCGCCACCATTAACCCCCGCTGCAGAAGTCATGGCTGGAGCCCGGCTCCCGTAGGAGTCCGGGCGAAGTCTTCCTTGTAGGCGGAATCCGGCTCCCGTAGGAGTCCGGGTGAAGTCTTCCTTGACGTCGGAACCCGGCTCCTGTAGGAGTCCGGGTGAAGTCTTCCTTGGCGTTGAAACCCGGCTCCCGTAGGAGTCTGGGTGGAGTCTTCCTTGTAGTCGGAACCCGGCTCCCGTAGGAGTCCGGGTGAAGTCTTCCTTGGCGTTGGAACCCGGCTCCCGTAGGAGTCCGGGTGGAGTCTTCCTTGTAGTCGGAACCCGGCTCCCGTAGGAGTCCGGGTGAAGTCTTCCTTGTGGTAGAAGTTGGGGACGGAGCCCGGCTCCCGTAGGAGCCCGAGCCTCCCATTTTGCTCGAGCCGGCGTGAGGTTCTCCTCTCTTACCAGCTTGGTTTGCGGGGGCGCGTTAGGGCGCTGTAAGGCCTCTCCCCCATCCGGTCTAAAAGAACCGGGCCTCCGACTTTGCTCATGTCAGGACGAGGTTCTCTTCCTATTCCTGACATGACTGTGGGGGCACATTAGGGTGTTGTAAGGCCTCTCCCCCCATCCGGTCTAAAAGAACCGGGCCTTTGACTTTGCTCAAGTTAGGGCGAGGTTTTCCTCCTGTCCCTAACAGGGCTGTGGGGACACATTAGGGCGTTGTAAGGCCTCTCCCCCTATCCGGTCTAAAAGAACTGGGCCTTTGACTTTGCTCAAGTTAGGGCGAGGTTCTCCTCCTGTCCCTAACAGGGCTGTGGGGGCACATTGGGGCGTTGTAAGGCCTCTCCCCCCATCCGGTCTAAAAGAACCGGGCCTTTGACTTTGCTCATGTCAGGACGAGGTTCTCCTCCTATTCCTGACATGGCTGTGGTTTTTGGAGGGGTCGTATCCAGTCGTAACAAACCCATGCCAGGTGGGAAGAGCACGTTAGGTAGAAAGAAAATTAGATTCAAGACGAAATCGTAAGTGATACATTTACAGTTTTCCCGCTCCTCCTTGAGGCCCTCCGGTGATGGAGTCGATGGTCCCGATGGGAGGCCGATCTCCGGGTTGCTCCTCCCTTTTCTGCGGTTCAGGCTGTGGGAGGGCTCTTGGCCGGTCTCCTCTACCCTCAGGCCTGCGGCGGATGAACCTGTCGAGTCGACCTCGCCGAATGAGCTCCTCGATCTCGTCCTGGAGCTGGATGCATTCTTCGGTGTCGTGGCCGTGGTCGCGGTGGTAGAGGCAGAACTTGTTGGGGTTGCGCTTCCCGGGATGTGTGCGCATCCTCTCCGGCCTAGGGAGCTGCTCCCTGACCTCCATTAATACCTGGGCCTTTGAGGCGTTGAGGGGGGCGTAGTTGCGAAATCTCCCTGGTGGGGAGCCCCGCCGAATCCCGCGGTCCGGGCTTCTCTGCCTGCGTGCCCGGAGTGGAGTATGGGCGTGCTTATGTCCAGGAGGGGATCGGGAACGCGGCCGGGCTTCCTTTGGCCTTTTCTCAACTGCGGGCTTACTCGAATCTCCCGCTTGACGCTCCCTTGCTGTCTCTTCGTCCTTCATTTTGAAGGCTTCTTCCGCTCGGGCGTATCCTTCAGCCCGAGCCAGTAAATCGGCAAAATTTCTGGGGTACTTCTTCTCCAGGGAGTATAAAAGATCGTTCTTCTGAAGGCCATCTTTCAGGGCGGC
>NC_025993.2:95386772-95499272 GCF_000442705.2 Elaeis guineensis | reverse complement strand
TATATACCTGTATGTATACAGATATATATATATATATATATATATTATATATATATATATATATATATATATATATATATATATTATATATATATATATATAAGCACACACCACACACACACTTGTATATATTATTTTGTATACATATATATATGTATGTGTGTGTGTGTGTGTATTTGTGTATATGTATATGTATTTATATATATTTGTGGGTGTGCATATATATATATACACATACATACATGCATACATTCATATATATATATATATATATATATATATATATATATATATATATATATATAGACGTGCATACATACATATAGATTTATATATATATATAGAGACACACACACGCCCGTGCCCATACATATAGATATATATATGGACACACACACATACATTCGTACGTACATATTCATATTGATATATATATTTGTGTGTGTAGGCCAGCCAATGGGTCTGGTCGAATCGGACCCTGAGTGATCCCGATCCGACCCGATTTCTTGATCGGATCTTGATATTGGATCCATACCCATCCCAATAAAAAATCCAGTCGGGTCGGGTCAGATCCATGGTCGAATTTATTGATCTATTGGATCATTCGGGTCGGATCGGGTCTATATATAACTTGACCCCAATCCATGAAATGCAGGTATGATTCAGATTTGATTCGGATTGGATCGGATCACGGGTTTAATTTATTTGAAACCTGCCATCAATGAATTCTAATGCTAGATAATAATTAAGAAAGGTCTCTTTTCTTTTTTTCTCCTCCAATCTTCCAACTGTAATTTCTAATAATTAATTGTATTGGATAGTAGAGGAAAACAAGTAATTTTTGAGGAGTGTCAAGATTCCGAAAGTCCACACAAAAGATGATAAGTAAAAAAATATGAATTTTATATAGTGATATAATTGTTCCTATCTAAAACATCATATAAGATGAATACTTGTAAATGATTAAAAATGAGATTATATATGCTGTGGATAACACAATATCTATGCACATTAGAGTATGCTCTGAAATTTTTTTAAGTCAACAAAATAAATTGAAATTCAAGAAGTCCTCTTGCTTTTGTACCTTATGGCATAGTAAACATAAACCAGAAGGTTTAAAAAACTGAGCCCAATAAGAAGCCAGAAGAAGTAATTGAGATGCCCTTCATTTAAATTACCAGGAATCCATCCAATCTTTCTTCCTCAGATTGTTATAAATGTTACAACAGTCAAAATAAAAGAACTGAAGGATTGAAAAAACTTTTAGTTTTGAAGATTTTTACTTTGAAAATTGGATGGAAAAGATCGAAGGGTTTGAAAAATTTTGGCCCAAACCCAAACTCCTATTTGGGTGAGTCACTCTAACTGGGTTTGGATCCTATATTTGGGTCCGGATCGGATCGGGTCGGGTTATGTTTCTTAAGATCTAAATTAACCCAAAAATCTTCACGGATCGGGTCGGGTCGGGTCGGGTCCAAATTCAAAAAATCCGACCTGACCCAAAAAAAGGAACAGATCTAATTTTTGAACCCGATCCGGCTCCATGGGTCTTTTAAATGGGTTCGGGTCGAGTCTAACCGGATCAGGTTGGGGTGGATCACGGATCAACTCGATCCATTTGCAGCCTTATGTGTGTGTATGTGTATATATATATATAGACACACACACACACATTCATACATACACATATAAGCCACTTGATGCTAGACCCTTGGATGAGTTGTTTGGCCTCCCTACTGATTATCCCGATGATGCCATTGCCACCGATGAGTGGCCAACAATTGAAAATCTATGAAAGAGGGTTAGATCCCTTGTTTTTCAGGCTTTTTCCATAATTTTCTTATCGATTGCTCATCACTACTGGCTATCCTTCGTAGCCTATCACCGATCATGTCTTGCGATGGTTGCCACACCCAACCAGACCTTGACCACCATCCCAACATTCTTTCCCTGTTCGGTTGAAGAAAGGAAGAAGAAAGAAGAAGAAGAGAAGAAAAGAAAAGGAAAAAAGAAAAAGAAAAAGTGGGAGAAGGGTTCTCTCTCTGTGTCTCTCTCTCCTTCCCTCTAGGGTTTCTCCCTCTTTCTCTCTCTCTATTTGATCCATGGACTTTAGTATAAACTTGAGATGATTTTTCTAAAGAGATCTAAAATCACTTTGATATCCATGCTATATGTTTATCCCACTTTGGCCATGTCGAGTATCTTTGAAACTTATTATTGATGAACCTTATTGATCAATTTTGATCTTGATCCAATCCATGCTTCATAATTTCTTGATTGACTCAATTAGATCTGACCTATTTAATCTACTGGACTGATCATCTGATCAACAGTCTTTTCTTTATATTATTTAATTTCATTAAATTTATCGAATAAAAAATTAATTATAGTTTTAATATTTTAAATAGGATTAGTTGATTCTCCTAATAAAGTCTAAAGATCTAGGATGGACAAGATAAATAAATTTTACTCTTCTTGTTTATTTTTAAATTTTTATATTTTTTATGCATGTGATCTGCCTTTGATGAAATCATTTTTTTTACAAAACAAAAGGATTGGTATATATATTATGAAAATTATGTTTTATTATAAAAGTGGTTTCATCAATGTTTTTACTGAAAATAGCATGTTTATGAAATATAAATCTGGTTATGCCATTTAGTAGTCTTTCACCTTTGTATATGTATATTTTGAAGAAAAAGATACAAAGATTTTAAAGACTTTTAGATAGCTATGTATGAATCCTTAAAATTAAAAAAACCGACATCTGGAGCTAGCATCCATATAAACATAAGTCCTATCAGTAGATATAAAATTGGAACACGAAACAACAACTCCATTGATTAAGAACATGAGCCCTATCATGGGTATAAAGTGACTGTAGTATGAATATGTTTATAAAATATTTGTATTTTTTTCTACATGTATGAATATCCTTATGACTTATTTTATTATATACTCTATGAAATATTTTATTTTTATGATATCTATTATTTTTAAATATTATATTATCATAGAAAAACTTTGTTTAATCCAGTAAAAAAGTGTAGATTTATTTACTGAGTTTGTGTAGCTCATATCTTTTTTATTATTTTTTTCAGAGAATTAAGACTACTAGAAATGACAAAGGATCCAAGCTTAGAGGTCTCCACTAGCAACTTTGAAAATTTTATACTTGAACTTAATTTATTAGATTATTATGGATTTGTAGTCTATTACTTTAAAAAGTTTGAGATATGAATTTGGTATTTGATTTTGGATTTAGATGTTTTGAACTAGTCTTGATTTAATTACTTAATGAAAGATTAGAATTGATCCTCTTTATTACATTTTATTTGCAATGGATCTTCTATTCTATTCAAGAATATGAATGTTGGCTTCATATTATTGAAGGTGGTATCTTTTGGTAGCATGGCCGTATTATATCCCTGATTTGAGATGTGACATTGTATGGCATTAGAGCAATAGGTCTAATCATGGGTAGAACTTAAAGTTTAGCAATGGATAATTAGGTCTTGTTTAGTTAGATATGTTTAATTGAATGAGAGTAGATAAGTTTTCCTAGAGTTCCCATTGCTCACTTAAGGAAGCTGATTAATGCTAATATTTTTGATAGATGATGATGAGCAATAGAGAGGATGAAATTTTGGTAAACTTAGCTATTAGGAGGAGAGAAGCAAGAATGACTATGAAGGGAGATGCCAACCAATTGATTGAATAGGCTTCTATTATGCAAGCCACTCAGACAGATGTTGCTAGAATATGCCAAGTAGTCACTCAACTTATTCAGTAATAGTAATAGACACAAGCCACTCCTCGACCTATACCATCGATGGAGTTATATTATAAGAGGTTCAAAAGGCTCAACCTACAACTATTTGAGGGTGGACTTGATCCTCTAGTCGTGAAGACCTAGATTTGAGAAATAGAGAAGATGTTTGATGCGCTACAGAATCTCGAGGATGTGAAGGTGATCCTACCCATACCTATGTTGAAAGAAAATGCTGAATTTTGATAGACTATAATAAAGGCTACGTATGGGAATGCTGATGACTAGATGACATGAGAGGAGTTCAAAAAGATATTTTATGATCAATATTTTTTTAGATCAATGAGATTAGTAAAGGAGAATGAGTTATTGGCTTTAAAGTAAAAAAATGACATAATAGTACTGGAGTATACAAATAATTCGATGAGTTAGGCCATTTCTACCCCTAGCTTATGGAGTCCAAAAGGAGCAAAGCTAAAATATTTGAATAGGATTTAAGACTATGAGATTTGGCCTCATGTGTCTTCTCATATTTTTAATGCTTATAAAGATATACTAGAATGAGCTTTGAAAGTGAAATCCGAGATGAAAAGATCAAAATAGGATAGGAGTAATAAAAAGAGACCAAGACCAGCTAAATGATCGATAGAAAATTTCAACAAATAACTTGGATAAGAATAAAGAAGCCATGATCTGTGAATACTATGTTAAAAATCATTATGAATCTTATCTCAAGAAGCTAGAAGCATGCTTTTTATGCAATGGAATAGGATATATGGCACAAGATTATCTTATTAAGAAAAAGGGTAGTGCAAAGTCTTCCAAATTAATAGATCAAAAACAACAAGGAGATGTATGGATGTTCACTTTGATCTAGTAGGATGACAGTGCAAGCAATCAAGTTGTTACAGGTATCATTATAGCTACCCCATAGATGTTCATGTGCTACTGGATTACAATTCTTCTCATTCCTCATTGTCTTCTAAGTTTAACTACATACTTGAAGAATTAAATAAATCACTATATGTTATCTCTTCTTTTAGGAAAGTTATTTTCATCGATGTTTTGTTCAAAAATTGCCTCATTTTAGATGAGGAAGCTAGGGTTGATAGAAACTGATCTAGAGTATTGAGTTCTAGAAGCATGAGCTTAGGTTAGAGTTATGTAACAGAAGCATGATGAAGTATTAAATGAAAACTAAGCACTCCTATTGGTTTGGGAATGAATATAAAATAAAATTTGAGGAGGAAACATTTTTAAGGCGGTAGAATATGATAGCCTGATCTATTGAACCAGCCCATTACTTGTCAGCCCAAGTCCCCAAGCCCACGCCCCCAAAAAAAAGAAATACAAAAAAAAGAGCTGGAAGAAGACTCTCATCGGGAATCTTCTTCTCTAATGAATCTGGGAAGGAACCAGAGTCCTACGGCCATTGGGACCCTAGGGATTTCTATAACTAGGACTCTCCTTCCTCCAAGACCCTCCACCATGAGCATCCTCCCTTCCTTCTCTGTCTCTTTTCTTCCTTTCAAAGCTCATGGCACCCTAGACTTGTGTTTGCTGAAAATTGGGGCTAGAGATGCCACTAGAGTTGAGGTAAAGGTCCCTCTCTTCCTTCTCTCTCTCTCTTCCCCTTCTTCTATGGCTTTGGGCATTCCTGTCGACTATTGACTTCATCAGAAATCCATCATGAAGAAATCTCCTATTTTTTTGACCTATCTTTCTCTTTTTTCGACCACAAATACTATCGCCACTTGATGCTAGATGTTTGGTCGGATTGCTCGACTCCCCTATAGCTTGTCTGGATGAGGCCATGGACATTAGTGAGTGACCAATGACTAAAAATTTAAGAAAGAGGATTGGATCCCCTGTTTCTCAAGCTTTTTTCATGATTTTCTTATTGGCCGCTCACCACACCGTTGCCTACCACCGATCATGTCCCATCATGGCTGCTGCACCTAATCGGACCATGATGACCTTCACAACCTTCTTCCCCTATTTGGCCAAAGATAGGAAGAAGAAAAGAAGAAAAAGAAGAAGAAGAAGAAGAAGAAGAGAAGAAAAGAAAAAATGAAAAAGAAAGAGAAGGGTTTCTCTCTCTCCACTCTCTACTCCCTCTTTCTCTCTCTATCTGATCTATGAATCTGGATATAACCTTGAAATAATCTTTTTAGAGAGATCCAAAATAATTTTGATATCCATATAGTACGTCAATCCCATCCAGATCATATCGAGTATCTTTGAAATTCATTATTGATGAACCTCATTGATCGATCTTGATCTTAATCCAATCTGTACTTCATAATTTTTTGATCGACTCATTTAGATTTGACCCATCTGATTTATTAGACTGATCATCCGATCAATGGTCTCATCTTCATATTATTTAATTTCATTAAATTTATCAAATAAAAAATTAATTATATTTTTAATGTTTTAAATAGGATTAGCTAATTCTCCAAATAAAGTCTGAAGATCAAGGATGGATGAGGTAAATAAATTTTATTTTTCTTATTTATTTTTAAATTTTTATATTTTTCATGCATATGATTTTCATTGATATAATCATATTTTTCATAAAATAAAAAGATCGGCATAGGTATTAAGAAGATAATGCTTTATTATAAAAAGTGCTTCATGGATATGTTTAATGAAAATAATGTGTTTATAAAATATAAATCTGATTATACTATTTAGTAGTCTTCCATCTATGTATGTGTATGTTTTGAAGAAAAAGATATAAAAATTTTAAAAGTTCTTAGATAGTTATTTATGAATTTCTAAAATTGAAAAACATTGACATCCAAAGCTTGCATCCGTATGAACATAGGCTCTGCAATCAGGTATAAAATTGGCGTATGAAACAAAAACTCTGTTGATTAAGAATACAAGCCCTACCACGGATATAAAGAGACCATAGCATAAATATTTGAGAGCAATGCTTTGAACTATATTGTGAATATATAACAAGAATGATTTATGAATCATGTTTACGAAATATTCATGATTTATGCATATATGATTATCTTTAGGATTTATTTTTTATATATTTTATGAAATATTTTATTTTTATAATATTTATTATTTTTTAAATATTATATTATCATAAAAAAAATTTATGCTTGATCTAGTAAGAAAGCATAGATTTTTTTTTTACTGAGCTGGTATAGCTTATATCTTTTTTATTTTTTTTTAGAAGATTAAGACCGCTAGGAACGATGAAGGATCCAGACTTGTCTGTGTGAACAACTTTAGAAATTTTGTGGCTGAATTTAGTCTATTAGATTATTACAGACTTATGATCAATTATTTTATGAGATTTAGAATATAGATTTGGTATTTAATTTTAGATTTAGATGCTCTAAACTAGTCTTGATTTAATTATTTAATGAAAGATTGAAATTAATCCTCTTTATTATATTTTATTTATGATGGATCCTCTATTCCATTCAAAAATGTAACTGTTGGCTTCATGTTATCAAGGGTAGTATCCCTCGATAGCATGATTATGTTATGCGTTGGATTTGAGGTGTGATATTATCAAACCATCAAATCATGATAGAGAAGGAGAAAATGACTTCATGTAGAAGATTGAATCTCTTGCTATTCTAACCAAGAAGAATGCCTCCAGAGGATCTATTAGCAGGAAGGGAAATACAGGTATCAATCTGACAACCCGAGAGAGTTCAAAGTAGAAGATGAAATAAAGTCTAACTTAGATTCTTGAAGGCGAACCATACAACATCCCAAAGAGGAGATTACATCCCAAACAGTTGTCCTTTTAATGGGTCCCCAAGCTCCCTCACATTCCAATATGGAATAGGC
Source organism: Elaeis guineensis (assembly GCF_000442705.2). NCBI lineage: Eukaryota > Viridiplantae > Streptophyta > Magnoliopsida > Arecales > Arecaceae > Elaeis > Elaeis guineensis. The sequence goes on along the minus strand of NC_025993.2, from coordinate 95,491,678 downwards.
ATGACAAGGAAGTTTTAATAGCATTATACTCAAAGCAAAGATAACTTTAACTAGAGGCTTTGTAGCCCTAGACAACTCCATCTCAAGGATAAGTTGGACCACCTTGCCAACATCAAGATCAGAAATTTGGATGCCATATTTGTTTGGCCCAAGAAAGAATAATTTCATGGGAAAGAGAGTGATATGGAGTGGGCTCTAAAGAGAGAGGAGATTTATCAACAGAGCATGGCTGGTTTGAGGTTTCTCCCAACTCAAATTTTCTTCTTCTAATTGACATAAGCCTAGAGGTAACCTCCTTAACAGCTAGATAAGCCTTAGTGTGTCGACATATTTTGGAGGGTTCAGGACCAACAGTGTCGACATAATTGACATATTTTGTAGCGAAGCCATCGAATTTGATTGACTATTCTTATATACCAAAAGTTGATTGGTATTCGACGTATGGCCAGAGATAAAGATCGAGTGCATCTTTGAATGGTGGTTGTCTCTCTTGGGTGAATTGTCAGGCCAAAATTTCCGCGGTCCAAAGCTGAAACGAGTGACAAGGTCTTACGAGAGAAGGATTCCACAAGGACTGCGGTCCAAAAACTACGGCCATGACCGTCCACAGACTCCCAATCCAAAGCCGCACCACTACGCATCTATCAACTTATCATTTGAAGATTCGAAGTCGGATGGACTTCGTCAATCCGGCGACTTGCTTGCCGTAGTCACTCACTCAGACGTCCGTGACCGACGTGCCCCTTTCCATATCCCTTGAGGGCCTTGACCGACGTTAAGATCTTATCCTGTTAGCAACCGCCCAATTCCGATCTTTTCTCTCTCATAAGAGATCATCTATTATATTCTTCATTTTTTTTCGGAAAAAAGTAATAACATTTATTATTAACTATTGTAACAAAGGAAAATAATGAATGTTAATTATGAAATGACACTTGTTCACACTTATCTATGTGCACATATCTACACTCTATAAGAACAAATTAATAGTTTATTGTCTAAAGGCGGAGAGATCTACTGAGGATTATTTTTCTACAATATAATGGGTTTTATCTATATACTTTTAAGCATGCCTAGAATATTGAGAGCTTTCTTCTAGGGATAAAAATGGATCAGATAATGTCTGTTCAGATCTATTTTTGCATCTAAATTTATCGATAGAAATTTGAGTATTTAGCTAATATCCATATGCATATCTATATCTGTCAAAGAGAAATGGATGTGGATTTGGATAGAGAACTATTTGATTGATATCTGACTATTTAATTTTATTTATAATCCTGTTTGATAGAGAACTATTTGATTGAAAACCAGAGCCCCAACAAATTGGCATTCGGTCAACCAAGAAGCATATTGGGTCCGAGGGAGTAGACATCATTGGCTCAACCAACTTAGAGTTCAAAGTGGCTTCACATTGGTAATCCAAACAAGCCCAATTTCTAATTGAGTCGCTTAGCTTTGGCTCAAAAGAAGGTCTAGAGACAGCTGGCCTAGCACTGAAAGGTGTGAGAATAGAAGAATTTGAATCAAGCACCGCTAATGCCACCGGAAAGAAGATCAAATCAACCAGATCCATAGAAGAGGAACAATCCAATCGAGTAACGGTTGTGATAGGACCGGCAGGTGAGCTAACTGCTCTACCAGGACCAATCAAGTGCCAACTCCGTAGTCAACTCATTCTCCAACCGAGTTGGGAACAACAGAAGGAGCTGAGGTCATACCTAGTTCAGTAACCAGATCCTTATGGCCAGAGAAGGCAGCAATCGGATCCAAAGGAGGAGAAGACACCGCCATCTTCAACCGCGGAGTGTGTCCAGAGGTTAACCCATCATCAGAATCTTGCCTTGCCTCGGGATTAGAAGTTAAAGATATCCCAACCAAGCGCTCCAAATCTCCAACCAGATATTGAGCACAGATTATTAAAATAATTAACATACAACCTCCGAAATCTCAGCGAACAGCAATGTGACAGCCATTTTGATATTCCGACCTCCATAAATGTCTCAAAAAGAAGTCGAAGGAAGCTTCCTCTCAAACTCATCCTGTTGAAGCTTCCAAGTAACATCAATTTACGAGAAAGAGGGCAAAAAAATGAAAAATAGTGACAGAGAGAGGATATCTTGAGTGACTATATATGGTTGATTTAGCTATGTATCGTTGGCCTCTTATATAGATTTGACTTTCATAGTTGGCTTCTGAGATAATGGGGATTTGCCACCGCATATGGTTGGCCTCTTAGCTTAATTTTCCAAATTGAGGTTCCACCAGGACCAGGACCACCGACAGAAGTAAGCTACCTACGTGTCCTCTCAGACCCAATACGATGGATATTAATTAAGATATCGACCTCTAAGAAAAAGTTGACTTCCGAACCTGAGGATCTGGCAAATGATATAATTGGTTTTGGATAAGCTTTGGACCATACAATGAGGATGCTCTGGGCCCTGCCGTGTCCGCATACTCAATCAGACTCAAAATTATAGAAATAACAAATATATATAACCGTGTACGAACTTTGAAATCAAACACTGCTTCAAAAAAAAGATAGAAATGGCAACGAATTCAAACAAACTCATAGATCCAGAATTATTAAAATAATTAACATTCAACCTCCAGAAACCTCGGCGAACGGCACTGTGATAGCCGCCGGGATATCCTGACCTCTGTAAATGTCTTAAAAACAAGTCGACTTTCAAACTTGAGGGCGCTTCCTCTCTAAGTCATCAAGTTGAACCTTCCAAATAACATAAATTTAAGAGAGAGAGAGAGAAAAAAATTGAGAGAGGGAGAGAGAAAGAGTCTCTTGAGCGACTATATAGGGCTAAACTTTTCTATAACCTGCAAGGCTGTAAACAGAGGCCAAAGGCTAAGAGAGAAAAAAAAATGTACGCCACAAGGCTACTTTCCGTCTTCAAGGACTCTCCCGATGCTGCCCTCCAGTCGCCACCTGAAGGTCCGAACTCAGGTTATCTTGTTCTCCAGGATGAAGGACCGGATGTAGCCGAGCCAACATGCTGTTGGGGCCTATGCAAAGATACACGAGTCCGGGATCTCCCATTCCCCCAGAACAGGATCCTCACCATCGAATACACACAGCCAAATGGACAGAGCTCTGCCACCTACACTGAAGTAGTTATCTTTGTCCCGGTTATGGATCAACCACTCTCATCAAATCGCTACTATGTCATCCTTGTTAAAGGAAAGCATAAGGGGTAACATCATTTATATTTCTCAACTTCTACTCCAAACTTCTTCCGGACATGAATTCTAATTCCTAAACACTATGATGCAATGAAAATTTGCAGGAAAGCGTTAACATGTTCGAAAGAGGAGGATAAGACAACATGCTGCTTCTGCCGATGTGTAAAGGATTTGAAACCAAGGCCTTTTGATCATACGAACATCTACCAACAGATGGAGATCGTGGGAAAGAAAGGTTGCTTCACTGCTAAGTCCATAGCTTCTGATGGCTACCCTCCCTGGTTGCTGAGGACAAGGTATTGGAGGGTCTATGCTTCGAAGCCTAAGAATTATAGCTTAAGTGAGGCTTCTGGAAGAAACAAATCCCTGCATGCACGCCTGTCCGAATTGGACTTCCCAATATCTGCCATGAATTCTCCTAAGGTAGGTGTTGGGAAGTGGTACATTCCTTTTGTGTTTGTGAAGGAAAAGGCGAGCTTCGAAGAACAAATGAACCTTTCTATGCTCTATGAGATGACTCTAGACCAATTCTGGGAAGAGGTATACACACGCGAGAATTCGCATGGCAAAGGGAAGGTTGTGGAAGTGAATTCTAGTATTCGGGCGGAAATGGTTTTCTTGAATGGTAGGGAAGCCAAACAAGATGTTGAAAGGAGTGTTGATGGATTTCTGTGGTTTAAGCCCCTTGACTCGATGGAAGAAGGGATAGGGTTGAGTTCGGCAATATGGGAAAGGATGAGATGGGAGGAGAACAGGGGAGGATGGGTTGCTGGTGAAGAGAAGGTAGAGAGGGTGGAGGAATATGGAGGGGGAAATGGGTGGAGGAAGTTTAGTTGTTATGTGTTGGTGGAGAGGTTTGCTATGAAGAGGATGGATGGGAGCTTGGCCTTGATCTTTGATTTCAGACATACCAAGAAAATTAGGACTAAGTGGGAGTGAGTCTTGTATGATCCCTCACAATCCAGGCCTATTTCCTGAGGATTCATGGTTTCTACTATTAGAGCTATTTCTTCTTTGTTTCTATATATGCTAGGGATTGTTTAACAATATGAACCGGTTGCTCTGGTGTTTGGTGTTTCAATTATATGTAAAAATGATCTGGCTTGCTGTTGTGTTATCCGTACTCAAAGGTATAATGGATGGTGGTTTGATCAATACTACCTGGTTGTATTGCTTCGCTTACTAATCTGTTTTTTATGGACTCAAGTCATTTTTTTGGATTCAATCTTTGGTTCACTCTAAATTTAAAGTAGGCATCTTTTATTGTATGTTAAAATCTCTTTGGACCCAAGGACGTTGGACTATGGGCAGGCCATGGTCCTGCACATGAACTTAAACTGACATGAACCTACTACCATCTAATAGGAATTCAGGCTTAATCCAGATTCTGGCATGGAGGCTCAAAGCTGGATTTGTTATCATTTCAAATAATCACTTTGTTATATCAGGTAGCGCTGAAAATAAATCGGATACAAATTAGATACTGGTATATCTATATTTGTATCCTTATTTTTCAATGAATATGGATAAACTATGAATATTAAACAGATATCAAAATTAATATTTATATTTATTTTAAACGGATAAGGATGCGAATCGGATATCAAGCATAACCATATTTATTATAAACAAATATGGATATGAATCGAATATTAAGTATATTCGTATTTATTGTAAATAGAAATGGATGCAAATCAGATATTAAATATATCCATATATATTTATCTAAATACGGATATAAATTGGATACTATTTTAGATATTAATCAAATTTTAAACAAAATTCAATGATAAAAATCAGATATAATGACATGATCATAAAAAATCTAAGATAATCATGATCACAATTCAAGATAATCATAATTACATGTAAGAAGGATAATTATAATCCAAAGCTTCATTGAAAGCAAAACATAGATTATGAAAATCTAAAATATTCAAAATAGAGATAATATGTACCTTATATTAAGAATCCAAATGATCACCAACACACTTTTTAGTTAATATGAATGTATGTTTATCCATACTTGTAATAAAAATACCTAAATGCAAATAAAAGAAAATAAAAAATTAATTAAGTTGCATCAATATTTTAAAACAATAATCATTCAAAAATGAATAAATATATATTTATTTTCTCACTAGAGCTCCTATATATTTCCACTTCATCATAATGAGAACCATAATATTATTTTAAATCTATGGCTTCCAATTACTAAAAGAGCAAGCATTCAAATGACAAATGATTCAAGTAAATAGCATAATCCTTATAAGATAAATGATATAAGAATTAAGATTTAAATACATAAATAGTATCAAAAATATAACCACCATCCACCATGGTTAATCTCATTTAAAGATAAACCTTAACTATATTCCATAAACTCAAATATCTTTAGAAATTCATAAACAATTAAGTAAAATAATTTAATTTACTTCAATAACATCATATGACAATCTTCAATGTTTCAATCGATAATCACCTTGAAACAAAAATAATGATATTATTATATAAATAAAAATAATAACTAAATTTTTTAAAATTATATATTATATTCATTTATTCTTATCATAATATATGAATTGATGTTGATTTATTTGAGTCTTCAACAGATATAGAATAGCTATCCGACATAATAGGGAAACCAAAATCATGAATAACAAAAGCAATCGGATCTAAAATAAAATAAAATGATAACTAGTAAAGTATTATAAATAAGTTAAACTTAATAAAAATATTATATAAAATATAGTAAGTTATCTTTTTTCTCAGATCTTAGTCAATCTTGAAGACAAATCACAGCTTCAACAATATTAGGATCTAATAAACTTCGAAATGTATCTATCACTTGGCCTATACTAAATACTAATTTTGAAAATACAGTAGGTACTAAAATTGTCAAAATATCTCTTGTAATCTAAGACAGGATAGGATACTTTAAACCATTAGATTTTCATCAGTCTAAAATATCAAAAACATCACCTTCAACATATCACCAAATAGATTCCTCCATATATATATATATATATATATATATATATATATATATATATATATATATATATATATATATATATATATTTGTTCTAATTTATTGTTGCTGTGCATTCTCCTTCATAAATTGAGCAAACATTTTTTTTCTTCCTTCTATCTCATCAAACTCATCAAAAATATATCTCCTATTCCTCAATGAACCAATGTCGTAAGTAAGTGGAATAGAAGAAGAAGAAAATTTCTTTCATACTCACTATAAAGCTTTTGAATGATATTATGAACATTACTGATCTCTTTTTCTCCATTTAAAAATAGATTTATGAGTAATAAAACTTTATCATCTTCATTTTATAGCAAGGATGGAGGAGTGAGCCCTTTAGATTTGATTGTTGCCAATATTTGTCAAATTTCTCCTTCATTGATAATGCCATAACAAGAAAAATTGATCCTTAGGATTGATACACCACTCAACAATTTATAATTAAATTTGATAAATTTTTTTAAAAAATAGATTTGTAGTTAGATATGTTGTGCTTGAAAGGAGCTCAGTGATGTTATAGAAGGTTTTCAAAGCGTGACAAAATATTTTTATCTCTTTCTATTGATCATTTGTTGGATACATATCGAATTTTCATGGATCATCACACTACAATCTCTTAAAAGCCTCAAGATAAGCATTCCTGAGCATCATATACATAGAGTTTCACCAGGTAGAAACATCAAAGTGACAAATCTCTGTATGTCTCCAAATTACATTCTTTGGCCTTCTTCTCAAACTCTTCTAATTATAGTGGAGAGCTTCAAACAATCTTCACCATTTTCAAATATTTTTAATTATCATATTAATTTTTTTTAGTTCATCTTGTACAACTAAATTAATAATATGTGCCACACATGCATGAAAGAACTGGCCATTGCATACAAGTGCTATTTGAAGCATTTTCATGATTTCTCTAACACAAACATCATTGGTATTGCAATTATCCCATGCTAAAAAAAAATAACTTACAATCAATATTCCAACCTATCATATTTTTTACAAATATATTGTATAAATTGACTCCCACATGTTTTCCTCTCAAATGCATAAAGTTAATTATTTTCTTTTTCAAATTCTAATCATCATCAAAAAAATGTTGTCACACATAAATAAGACTTATTTTGTTTAGAAGTCGATAAATCCATAGTTGCACTTATCCAATAAGAAAATAGACCAAATATATCATAGATCTTTGTTTTTCCTCTAAATATGTCTCCATAATCCCCTTTTTAAGAGTTATGCAACTCTTTAATTCAAAAGATGGTCACAAAGATTTAATAAAATCAATAAATCCATCATGCTCAACCATAGAAAATAGATATTCATGCATAATAAATATTTGTAGAAGTTTCTTATGGCTAACATCTTCATCATATGTATATGTGTTCAAAGAACAAGTACCATCCTCTCTTTTTAATAATGCTTGCAACATTTGTTGGCCTTTAATAATAGCATTCTTAAAAAATGGATGACACTTATCAGGATGACTTTTCAAATGTGTTGTCCCTAAGCTACTAGCTCCATTGAATATTCTTTTGTAATGATTATATGTTGCCTCTTCTTTTTTAATAATTTTTTCATCTATTTTCTTTTATAATTCATACTTTGTAAAATCATCCTAAATTTTAGTTGTTAGTCTTTTCTTTTTTTTTGCCCCTTTGTTTGATTTGTAGGCTCATTTGATTTACTATGTATATCTTCAATTATCACTAGAAGATATGATGTATAACAACTATATTAAAAATACATGAAGTTTATCTTATGTATCAAGATATGATCAAACAAAACAAAGAATAATTTTCAGAAAAAGATCGAAGTACCTATATATGCATAAGTTTTTGACTAATAAAACATAATAAAGTATGCAATACTAGAAAGAATTCAAGGTATCTATGACATATTAACAAAAATCATAAAACATAAGGACAAACCTAATATATTCTTTTGAAATTTTTATCTTCTTTTTGAATTCACCAACCACTACAAGAAAATACTTTTTTTACTGACGGCTATTAGCGATAGCAAAACTGCTATCACTAATAACAATTTTTATTGATGATGAATGGAGACCAACAAATTTGCCATCATAAAAAAATTATTAGCGACAGTAAGTTGTGTCTCTAATAAGAAGTAATTTTATTTTTTTAATTTAATTCTAAGATTATTAGTGATGGAGTTATCTTATTAGCGATAGCATATTGTCATTGCTAATAATCAAGTAATTTTATTTTTTTAATATTGTTCTAAGATTATTAGTGACTAGGTTATCTTATTAGCGATGATATTTTGCCGTCTCTAATGACCAAGTAATTTTATTTTTTTAATTTATTTTTAAGATTATTAGTGACGGATTTATCTTATTAGCGATGGTAATTTATTGTCGCTAATAATCTTAATTTTTTCCCCTGGATTCCTCCCCCCGGTTCTAAAGACTTATTAGAGATGGTATTTTATGTTATTAGCGATGACTATTAGTGACGATGATGTGCCATCGCTAATACTTAGATTTACCGACCAAATGTTACGATGAAAAATTTTTTCATCACTAAAAGGAGGTATTAGCGACGGCTTAAATACTTATTAACAATGGCTTAAATACTTATTATTGATGATTTTAATTTAAATTTTAAAAATATCTATTAGTGATGGTTTTAGTGACGAAAGCTAGCTGCTGCTAATAGTCTATCCTAAAAACACCTCTTGGGTCCCCCGACTGCCTCCCCACTTCCCCCCAGCCTCCCCTCTTCCCCCTACCTCCGATCCCTTCTCCTCCACCGCACCGTTGAAGCCCTTGACCTCTTCCCCCTAGCCCCTGCACCATTGTCCCTGCCTCCGATCCGATGTCTCCTCATCAATCGAATCACATGTTTTCTAGCCCTCCCCTTATCAGATCACCCTCGACCTCCCCTTTTCCCCCACCTCCAGTCCTCTTTCTCCTCTGCTGCACCATCGAAGCCCCTGATGTCCTCCCCCTAGCCCTCACACCGCCGTCCCCACCTCCAATCTGACGTTCCCTCACCAAATCGCATATTCCTGAGCCCTTCTCTTGTCGGATCATCCTCTTTTTATTGGATCGAGGCCCCCACTGCCTCCCCCTTCATCAGATTGCCCCTCTCCTTTTTGGATCGGACCCCCCACTGCCTCTCCCTTCTCCCCCCACCCCTCCGGCCCATTATCAGACTGAACCCGTGGCTGCCTCCCCCTTCTCCCTCCACCCTCCCCCTTTGGATGCCTAGCCATCAGAGCATGGCATCGCCAACCCATCGCCAAACCCACACCAGATCCATCGCCAAAACCTGCACCACCGTCAGAGCCGTCAGGTGATTTTTAGCGACGGTGATGGCAATGGCTCCATCACCGTCGCCATAATTCATTCCCACCTTTTTAATTTTTTAATATTTAAAATTATATTTATCTAATTAATTTTAAATTAATAATATCTAAATTTAAATACTATTAATTTAAATATTAATAATATTTAAATTAATAATATTATTAATTTAAATAATATTATTAATAATATTATTTAAATTAATATTATTCTTGAGAGGTAGAATTATTTTGAAAAGCTTTTCGACGAGAGTAGCTTTACGGTCTTCGACGGTAGGGATTCGAGATCGGACCACCATTGGACTAGTTCTAGCCTACTTAACTACTCTGATGGTGGTCGGAGTAGCTCGATGATTAAACTCTAGACCCTAGGCCTGACATGAAGTCCGAAAAAAAATTTTGGACCAGATTCAAGGATGGGTGTGGCCTGGCCCACTCCGACCTGTTTCCATCCCTATTTGCAATCTCGCTCAGTACTTTGAAACCTTCAGGATGGGATTTGCTTGGATGTTATGCTGGTATGCTCATACAGTCTAGTCATTTAGTACGCTCCAAATCTGCATGCGTGGGACATGTATTTCGACCATCTCCATTTGCAATGATGTCCTTTACTTAAAAATTCAGTATTTTAAAAATTTTAAAATTATTGCATTGTATATAACAATAGACCTATCTTATGATTAATGTACATATTATATGTTATCCATATATTTATATATTTTTATATGGATCGAAGAATTATGTATATTGGTCAATTGACTATCTAGTTTGGATAGTTTGAAAATTATAATTAATTCTATAGATAATTATAATAATCAAATGATATGTTGAGGGTTCGAAAAAAATTTTAAATTATATTTTTCTTTAGTTCTCCTCACACATCTTTAGCCATATGTGGAGAACTAAAAAAAAATACTGTCAAAATTTTTTTCGATCTTTATTGCATATCGTTTGATTACTGTAATTGATCTATAGAATTAATATAATTTCTGAATGGGATAGGACCTTCTATACCTATTAGTTGATGATAAGATGTATTTATTATGTAAGCTATTTTAAATGATAAAATATTTAGTAAGTATTTTATCTGATATTTATATATGCAGAATCTTTAGATAGTGTGCCATAGACCGTAGTTAGATAGACCGTCGAGTAGTCAACGGGGTGATTTCTACTGAATATAAGGAGAGTATCAAGTACTTTTGTGATTATATTTTTAGGAATGCTACACTCTTAGTTCAAGGACGGGCTCATTGTTCTTGTAAAAGATGTGTTAATAGAAAAATGCTTGATAGGATACAATAATTACCCATTTATATAGGAGTGGATTTATGTCAAACTACAAATATTGGTACATACATGGAGAGACATGAGAGATAATTGCAAGGATTAGAAGTCCTCAGCAAGACTGAAATACAGACAGAATGGTAGACATGGTTATGAATGCAACTGATCCTGAATTTGACTGAGATATGGAGGATGATCCAGAAGCTGACAGTGACGATTTCTATCATATGCTGAAAGATGTTGATGAATTACTATGGTCAGGATGTGAAATACATACTATATTATCAGCTGTGTCAAAATTGTTGAACTTAAAAGTTAAGTTTAATATAATGGTTAATTGTTATGATAGAATGGTAGCAATAATAAAGAAGATACTACTGAAGGATGAGAAGTTTAGTGGGAGCTTCTATACTTCAAAAAAAATGATGAAAGGGTTAGGCATGGGATACAAGAAGATAGATGCATGTCATAATGATTGCATGCTTTCCTACAAGGAGGACCAACTGAAAAGTACATATGACATATGCGGTGAAAGTCGATTTAAGTTGAGCCAAGAGGATAGAAATCAGAAGGACATACGATATAAAGTTTTTCAATATCTTTCTCTCACTCTTAGACTTCGAAGGCTCTAGTTGTCTAAGAGTACTGACGGACAGATGATATGATACAAAGAAGGGATTCGCAAGTACACTGATATGATGAGTCATCCCTCGGATAGTGAGGCATTGAAAAAATTTGATGCTTGCCATCCTTTATTTGCTCAGAAATCATGCAATGTCTGACTGGATCTGTCTATGGATGGGTTTACACCGTTCAGTCATGCAGCGGTCCTTCATTCATGTTGGTCAGTCTTTATTACTACATACAATCTGCTGCCTAGGATGTACATGAAAGAACAAAATATCTTTCTTACATTAGTTATTCTTGAACCACGGTATCCTGATAGAAATATTGATGTATATCTATGGCCTCTTTTTGATGAGCTAAAATTCTTATAGTCCGATGGCATACGTACATTTGATATATCGAAGAAGCAGAATTTTATAATGAAGACTGTATTGATGTCAACCATTAGTGATTTTTCTGCTCATGGGATGCTATCAGGATGGAGCACACATGGAAAGCTAGTATGTCCCTATTGCATGGAGAATACAAAATCATATCATGATATATAGTTAAATAAATATGATACATAGTTATTTTATTCTGATACACAGTTAATATAATATGATGCATGGTTAATTTTATTTTTAAAAATTATAGATCATGTCTTTCTGAGGTTGGAGCCTTCACAGTCAGGGAGAGAGCTCTCATGCTGCCAGCTCGCATGCTTCTGCACCACACATACCACATGGTAAATTATAATACTTTAGATATTTTTTTATGTTATTTTATTCTTTATTATCTAATATAATATTTTTTATGATGTCTTGATACTCTCAGGTTCGGACGATGTGGGGTCATCAATGACCCCACAGTCACATGGAGTTGCACCGGCTCTTAGAGTCAGAGGCATGGCAGAGGATCCGCCTGATTCACGATACCTCTGACTCGACTAAAAGATAGAGAGCTCATCCATATTCAAAGCTGCATGTATGTACTATATATCTTCATTAAATATATTTAAATTTTAGCCATTTTAAAGTCTAACATTTATTGTTCAAAATAAATTTTGTAGCACATTTACAAAGCTTCAGATGCCTCATGTGGTTACCAGCATCATCCGACGATGGATGTCAGGGCCGGTGAACAAGTTCTCCAGTTGGCCATCGGAGGCTCGTAATGTAGCCTGAGAGATGTTCCTGATAAGTCAAAGATGTTTAATTTTTAAATTTGCAGTAGGTTTGTATTCTATTTATTAATATAAGGTTGCTTCTACTTGCAGGGATACTATCGATTTGAGACTCCTCAAGATGAAGAGGCTGGCTGTCGGACCTTCGAGGTGGCAGCCATGTAGAGGTTCTGGGATGGGCTGTACAACCCTCGACAGTCCACCATAGAGTACTCTAGTTTTGAGTCACCATCGGATTGAAAGTTTTGCATAGATCAGTGGATGCAGACGAACATATGAGAGGCCCTTTACGACTAATTGAGTACAGTGAAGTACTCTGATAGGCGGTAGAGGAATGATAGAATCGATACATCTAGCAGCATTCGATCAAGCACACTAGCGGCTCCATTGGCACACATCTTATGTTCGATAGATTGATAAAAATTCTACACTTAAATTAATTTCATATTAAATTAATCATCTATATATTTTAATTAATTTAATTTTATTATTTATTTATTATAGATATGGCAATTGGGTTATGCACCAAGGTAGTTGCAGATATAGGAGGCCACATACTAGTTTAGGAGGATTGGAGATTACTTAGATCCTCGATCTCGACAAATCATGGTAACAACTTAAAATATTATTTATTAAGTTTTTATATATACTGATATATATGAACTAATAAAATTTTAAATTATATAGGTGGATTATACGGAGTATCTCGTATCATGGTATGATAAAGGTCTATCCTCTCAGCCCCTCTTTGACCTTGAGAGATTGCTTAAGGCCATCGGAGGGGTGAACAAGAGTCGGGTCATAAGATTTGGCCACAGCTTCGACCCTCCACCAGCTTGAGGATCTTCTTCGATATTCTCCTCTCAGGGCTCAACGATCCAGACGTGCGCTGACGCACATATAGAGGAGGTCGTGCAGAGACTTTGGAGCTAGCAACCTCAGAGCTTTCGAGACACCGTCTGTGATACGGACATTGAGATTCTTCAAGATCTGTATCTGCACGATCAGTTAGGCTTATTATCACAGCCATCACAATAAGTCTACTAATAATTTTTTTTTTTATTTTAAATTTTTATATTTAAAAGCTTCACATATTTGGGCTTGAGTCTGGAAAGAAGATGTAGGAGATAAAAATTCAATCTAACCATCCAAACGATCTGTTCGAGAATCGAAGTAGTATATCAAAATATATATTGCCATATCGATATATATATTTTTGTATCAAAATTTATTAATAATATTTTATTTATTTTCGTTACAGTATGCTGAGACATCCAACTCTCATCCAACAGCTGCTGGAGAGGACGTACTGGAGTAGAAGGAGGATAAGGAGGATGAGGATTGTATATGATTTTTTTTTGATATATATGCAATTTTGATATTTATAAAGTAGTATCTATATATAAAATTATATAATTTATATTTATAACATAATATAATTAATTTTATATTTATGATTATGTTACATAATTATTATCATATTTATAATAGATTTTAAAAAATATTATTATTTATTACTATGATTAAAGTAGATTTTAAAATATTTAATTATAAATTTTTAAAAAAATTTAAAACTATTAATGATGGCATTAGTGATGCAAACTGTTGTCGCTAATATTTTTTAAATTTTAATCCAAAAAATTAAAAAATATTAGCCATAGTAGTAGCAATGAACTCGCCATCACTAATATTTTTCTAATAGTTTAATTAAGAAAAATTAAAATTATTAGCGATAAAACTTTGTTGCTAATACCGTCACTAATTATCTTTATTAGCCATGGTAGTAATTAGCGATGAGGATATTTCTATCGGATTTTTAGTGATGGCATGCTGTCGTTAATATCATTAGCGATGGCAAACTGACTATTAGTGATGGTAATTAACCGTCGCTAATAGTCTTTTTTTCTTATAGTTAACATGCTCTTTCACTATGTACTACTAGCAATGTTATTATAGAATAGTCAGCATGAATGGTTGAATAGAGATACGGAAATATATAGAAAAATCCTTTGTAACAACGTTAAAACAATAACATCAAACAACATTATAATTATGTAATAAGAGGTCTCTAATACAACTAAGCTACTAGCAAGGAAAGCATCTTCATAAACATGTAAAATCATATTAATACAACTAAGCTGCTAACAAGGAAAGTTAAGATAGATGTCAATCCCATATTGAATCAAGTAATCAAACTTATGTAGGTTGGTATCCATAGAATTTCTTGACTATGTTTAACCATATACCATAATTGTTTAAACAGAGAATCCATTGAGGAAAACAAGAAAAAATTAAAGATGATCCTATAAACCAACCAACAACTCAACAATTCATAAAATAAGAAGGGAAAAAAGGTCCTACTTATAGGTCAATATATAATTTCATTTAGTTGTTTCAAGTCATAGCAATTGAACCAAAGGCTACAAGCAAGCATCTGTAACCACTGTAGGAGATGTTGTTCTCTGACATCATCATAATGCCTTTAGTTATGGATGCTAACCTTCCTTGGATAAACTGTGACTAATTTCATATCCGAAATATGTGGTGAATTACTTGGAACTATCATCTAGATAGTGATCACACCTAATTGAAGTTCAAATTCAGAAAGAAAGATAAATTGAGAGATAGGGATCACACATCTAGAATTTTCATTAGAGTAGTAGATTGAAAATTAATATTGGTTCTCGAAATATGGCAAGGGGTTAGTCTCAGTAACTTGAGATAGTTGTTGTGTCAAATGAAAAATAAATCTAGCATATCTCTATTCTAGCCATCGGTTGGGAAGGATACTCATCGCTGGATTCCAGCCAGAGAGGACTTTTGTCACCAGAAGTCAATCAAAAAGCCAAGAAGAACCCTTATCGTCAAACACTAGTTGGAATTTGGGAACGATGCTTGCCATCGATGTTGATTGGAAAGGTGGCTGGTCACCAGTCACCCGTTGAGATGGACATTGATTGTTAATCATCGATCGTTGGTCGGGATTCCTCATGGTGGTATGGGGAGAAGGAAAACAAAACCCTAGCTGTCGGGATGGGGAAAGAAAGACTTGAAGTTGAAGAGCAGAAGGGTTGAAGGGGGAAATATCACGATGGGAAGGAAGTTACAAGATTTTTAAGTGATGGATTTACGGATGTGGATAGCAGAGCAAAACTGGATCTGAGAGACCTGGATACCATTATATCATGTGGATATCCAGATCTGAATCTAGAAAAATGAGTAAAATCCATATCTGAATCCATATCTGGATATTTTTCTAAGTATCTGGATTTGATCAGAATTTGCAAAGTATATCTGAATCCGACCCAAATCAGATGTGGATACGAATATGGTCGGATAAAATTTGACTTATTTTTAGCCCTAATATCAGGCATAGGATTGCCGCTATATTTGCACGAGTGATTTCATTTGTATACCAAAGTGGATTTTACAGAAAAATCCATTTTATTCAATTTTGCAAGATAGGATATTAGATCTTTTTTTAGTTCCATTCAAATTTACCCTCTCCTAAACAAGATTACGTCTACTAAATGTAACATATTTTCTTAAAATGGCCGCCAAAATATACTATGTCAAAAATCATGCTCAGCTCAATGAGGTAAGCTTAACGAGATGTGGGAAGCCATTGGGAAAAGAAGCAGTAGTGGTGGTAATGTTGAGGTGCGGCTTACGAGCAAGGGCATCTTAGGTTATAGATACTACAAGAAAATGGGTTATTAGTAACGGCGAATACTATTAGCTATTGCTAATAATCCGAATCTCATTGCTAATACTATTAGCGATAGAACCCCATCACTAAAAATTTATCAAAAATAAGCTTGTCGCTATTACCATCATTAGCGGCGGTAACAACCCCACTACTAATAGGGATAATTAGCGACGACATTAACAATAATGAAGTCATCACTAATATTTTTTTATTTTAATTTTTTAATTAAAAATTATTAGCAACGATACTTACTGTCGCTAATGCCATCGCTAATAATTTTTTATTTAATTTTTTTATTTAAAAACTATTAATGACGGTTTTGTCCGTCACTAATACCATCACTAATAGTTTTTTTATTTTTTTAAATTTATAATTAAATTTTTTTAAAACCTATTTTAAACACAGTAACAATCAATTATATTTTTTAAAATCTATTATAAATAAAATTATAACTTTTTACAATAATCATAAATATAAAATTAATTATATTATATTAAAAATATAAATTTTATAATTTTATAAATTTATACTATTTTATAAATATTAAAATTACATACATATCAAAAAAAAAATCATGTGAGATCCTCCTCATAGTCCTCCTCATCCTCCTTCAGCTCCTGTACGTTCTCTTCAGCAGTTGATGGATGAGAGTCAGATATTTCAATATTCTGTAATAAAAAAATAAAATATTATTAATAAATTTTGATACAAAAGTGTATATATCGATACGGAGATGTATATTTCGATATACTACTTCGTTTCTCGAATAGATTGTTCCTACATATTTCATTCGATGATAAAAATTTATAAATCCTTCCGACTTATTAATTGGATAGTTAGATTGAATTTTTACCTTCTATATTTTATTTTTATTTTATTAAAAATTTAAAATAAGTAAAAAAGTTATTAATAAACTTATCAGTTATGATGGCTGTGACAACGAGTCCAGCTGATCATGTAGATGCAAATTTTGAAGAATCTCAACGATCGTATCGTGAATGACATCTCGAAAGCTCTAAGATTGCTAGCTCCAAAGCCTCTGCACGATCTTCTCCATATGTGCATCACCCCATATCTGGATTGTCAAGATCTGAGAGGAGAACATCGAAAAGTATCGAGCTGCTGGAGGGTCGAAACTATGGCCGAATCCTATGACCTAGCTCCTACTCATCCCTTCGGTGGTCCTAAGCCATCCCTCAAGGTTAAAGAGAGGCTGAGAGGATGGATCTTCATCATGTCGCGATACGAGATACTTCACGTAATTCATCTACACAGTTTAAAAATTCATTACTCCAAATATATCGATATATATAAAAACTTAATAAATAATATTTTAAGTTATTATTGCAATCTATCGAGATCTAGGATCTAAGTAATCACTAGTCTTCCTAAACTGGTGTGTGGCCTCCCATATCTATAGTTGTCTTGATACAGGACCCAGTTACTATGTCTACAATAAATAAATAATTAAATTAAATTAATTAATATATATATGATCAATTCAATATGAAATTAATTTAAGTGTAGAATTTTTATCAATCTATTGGCCATAACATATGTACCAATGGAGCTGCCAGTGTGTTTGATCGGATTCTGCTGGGCGGTCTGATTCTGTCATGCCCTCTACCACCTACCAGAGTACCCTTCAGTGCTGCACTAATCACAGAGAGCCTCCCATATGTTCATTCGCATTCAGTGATCTGTATAAGACTTTCAATTCGATGGTGACTCGAAACTAGAGTTCTCTATGACGGACTGCCTAAGATTGTACAGCCCATCCCCAAGCCTATGTGTTGCCATCTCCTTGAAGGTTCGACAGCCAGTCTTCTCATGCTAAGGAGTCTCAAATTAGTAGTACTTTTGCAAGTAGAAGCAAGCGTGTATTAATAAATAGAATACAAATCTATCGTAAATTTAAAAATTAAACACCTTTGACTTTCCAAGAACATCTTCCAGACTGCATCACAAGCCCCTGACAGCTAACTAGAGAACTTGTTCATCAGTCCCGGCATTAATCGTCGGATAATTCCAATAACCACACGAGGTACCTCAAGCTCTTTCAATGTGCTGTAAAATTGATTTTGAATAATAAATGTTAAACTCTAAATGGCTAAATTTTAAACATATTCAGTGAAGATATAATACTTATGAGTAGCTCTGAATGTAAACGAGTTTTTTATCCTCCAACCGAGATAGAGGTACCGCGAGCCAGGTGGATCCTCTACCATGCCACTAACTTTGAGAGTCGGGCACGACTGCGTGTGATTGTAGGGTCACTTGTGACCCCACATCATCCAAACTTGAGAGTATCAAGACATCATAAATAATATTATATTAGATAATAAAAGATAAAATAATTAAAGAGAATATTTAAAGTATTAGAGTTTACTGCATGGTATGTGTGACGCAGAACCATGTGAACTAGCTGCATGAGAGCTCTTTTCTCGATTGTGATGGCTCCAGCCTTTGGAAGACATGATCTATAATCTTTAAAAAATAAAAATAAATAGATTCATGGATTAATTATATAAATTATAATATGACAATGCAAGATTTAAAATAATGCAAGATAAGTATTTAAAATGATTCAAGGTAATCCAAGAAATAAAATGATACCAGAAGATCAGGAGAATGAGTGCGGCTGAAGGTGGCGTAATTACCCTCAATATATCATTTGATTACTATAATTATCTATAAAATTAATTATAATTCTCAAACTATTCGAACTGAATAGTCAATTGACTAATGCACATAATTCTCCTATCTGTATAAAAATATATAAATGTACGGATGTCGTAGAATATGTACATTAATCAAAAGATGGGTCTATGATTCTATGCAATATAAAACTTTTAAAAATAGGTGACTATGAAGGAAAAAAATAAAAAGCAAAATAAAGTAAGAGCAAAAAGAGACTCAGAAGATGCAATATCTATTCTAATAAGGATCATTAATTAAAAATCAGCCATCCAAAATCTTCATCATAGTTAGGACTGGAACTGGCTCTACCTCTACTTGAGCTCGATCCAAAATTTTTTTTTCAGACTTTGGATTAGACTAAGACCTGATGATTTTAGAAAAAAATTAAGCCCAGACTCGGCGCTGACTCTGGCCCAAGCCCGACCCGAACCATAAGGTGGCTGCAAAGTAAGAAGGCTGCAAACTAGGAGTAAAATTTTTTTAAAAAATTAAAATAAAAACTTAAAAATAGTACTTAAATCAGAGACCAACAAAGTAAATAAGGAAAAGAGGAAAAGAAGAAGGCTCAGATCTGCCATTGAAAAATAAAGCATTGCAAGTTCTTCTATACCTTTAACTATGAGATGGCTATAAGCGATTGCCTGCGATATAACAGACCATCCAAGCTTGCCCTGTAATTACAACAACAAGAATAGAAATGCATCATCTCCATCTCTCTCTATACTCTTTAGGCGCATCTCGCACAGGCAGTCATCATAGCCTCTTTATGAATAGAGCACTGTTGGTTTTAGATTGGATATGGGCTGGTAGTATCGGGCCTACTCTCGGGTTAGACTTGAGCTGGACCTGGGTTGGGCCAAAGATATACCTGAGTCCGGTCTAAAATTCAAATAGACTCTGTAATTAGGTTCAAGCCCAGTCGATCTGAACTATTTCAAGCCTAATCCGAAGCCTAATCTGAATTTAGACCGGCCCAAAGCCCATCAGGCCGGTCCAGACCCAGTTCCATCCCTACTCATAGTTAAATAAAATATGGAGGAGGCAATGGGAAGAAGGGGGAGGAAGAACGAGGGAGGCTGGTCGAGGACTCAGGGAGGCGGCTGGGGGGAAGCAGACCAAGGGCTGGGGGAGGCGGTCGAGGGCTCGGAGAGGCGGGTCGGGGGCTCAGAGAGATGGTCGAAGGCTCGAGGAGGCGGTCAGAGGCTCGAAGAAGTTGGATCCAGTAGCGTGGCAGGGGAAAATGAGGATCGGAGGTGAGGTAAAGAAAGGGGCAGTGGGGAGAGAAGGGGGAGGTGGTGGGGGTTTCGATCCGATAAAGGGAGGGGCAGGGAAGGAAAGGGAGGCCAGACGTTGGGACGTTGGCTCCGGGAAGCAGCCAGAAAGAAGGGGGAGCTCGGGGACATGGGCTCCGAGAAGAAAAGGGAAGGCTGGGCGGTGCGAGGCTGGGGAGAGGAGCTCGAGGACTCTGACGGTGCGGTGTGAGCTAGGGAATCGGGAGAGGAGGAGAGAGAGGGTTCAGTCGGTTGCTGGTGGGGGAGGATGAGATGAAAATCGAGGGCGGAAAACAAGGGTTTTAGCATGGGGAAGCCAAAAACTGAAGATGAGGGGGGATCAAACTATTAGCGATGGCATCTGTCGTGTCTAATACCATATTTTCATTGCTAATAAGCTTAATAAATTTTTTTTTTACGATGGCTTATTTTTTGGTCACCATTGGTAATCAGTAAAAACTATTATTAGCAACGGCAATATCGCTAATAGCCATCACTAAAAGTCATTTTTCTCATAGGGAGAAGAGAAGAGAGAGGTTAAACATATGTTACCGAGTATGCCTCGCCACACGTCAGATGAGTACCAAATTAGGTTTTGCAATTAGGGTAGATGGTTTATAACCAACATAACTTATTTTCCATTTATATGGGGTACACGAAAAATTATTGGTTGGTCAAGGTCTGCTAGCTTCGAGGGGGACTGGTCCAATTATGAAGCAACATGCACAAATACATCTATATTGCTCGATTTTTTCTCTTCTTTCTTTTTTTATGTTTGCACATGTTGCTCCATTATTGGACTGGTCTACCCCTGAGCTTGATCCAATGAATAACTTCTCCCGGCATACAATGGGGTAAACTAGAAGATATGTTGGAAGCATTTCCCTTTGCAAATTGTATGGCAGCCCGAACTGTTGCAATCTTGCCTGTGAAGAAATATCCAGATTAAAACTTTGGGATCCGGTTCCTCAAGTGTTGGACTGGTTTCATTTTCCTGCTATTCCTTCTAAAATCTAGTGGTTCCTCGATTGACATTGTCAAAGTGAATAAACAATAAAAATTATCTGGCTCATAGGATTAACGGAGTCAACGTTGAGGAAATAACTGGATACTTTATTCAAACAAGTGGCTAATTTCTAACACGAGTCAGAGAACGCAAAAAGTTAAAGCTTACACGAATCATCTTAAAGAATTTCGTCGAACACTGAATCCAATTAACTTGCTTGGTCTCTAAGCACAGTTTAGATGTCAAGCCCCTTGGAAGGTGGAGGCATAACAAGATTAGCACTTCAATTTGAACAGATATCTTGCATCTCGAACTGGACGGCACACGCAACTAGTTGAGTAGTCCAACCAAGCCAAGGAGGGAAACTTCGTGAACGCAGGCCGAAACTTCTCAAGCGCTACGCTTACGTCTAGCTATATATAAGCCTTACTCCATCTTTTCTAACCCTGAATTCTACGCAAGAAAGCGAGAGATGTATACAACAAGGTCACTCTTTGTCTTGAAGAATTCTCCTGGAAATGGCTTCCAACAACCATCTGTCGACGGTCCCAACTCTGGTTATCTCCTGCTAGAAGAGGAAGAACCCGACAATACTGGAGCTCCAAGCTGCTGGAGGCAACGCGAAGAAACTCAGCTTCGGGATCTTCCATTCCCCCAGGACAGTATCCTCACCGTCAAATACTCTCCTCAACAAGGAGAGAAATTGAAGTCTAAAAGTGCTGTTGTCGTCTTCATCCCAGTGATTAACCAACCACTCTCTTCCAACCGATACTATGTTATCATCGCCAGAGGAAGAAACAAAGGGTAACATCCGTCATTCATCTGCAATTTGCTCTCTCTCTCTCTCTTTTTTTTTTTGATTTTTTGTTTGGACAAGGATGAGTTGTTTTCATGCTTCAAATGGAATTTGTAGGAAAGCTTATACGTGTTCTACAGAGGGTATGAGCATTTGTTGTTCACGCGGTGGCACAAATGATGCGAAACCAAGAGCTTTCGATCACAGAGACATGTACCAACAAGTGGAGATTGAGTGCAAGAATGGTAGATTTCACGCCAAGTCTGTTGCTCCGGACGGGATCCCCCCATGGTTACTAGGAAGGAAGTATTGGAAGGTTTACGCTTCAAAGCCAAAGAATTATAAGTTAGATGAGGCTTCGGGAATTGACGTGGCTCTTCATGCATGTTTGCCGAGTTTGAACTTCCCAATATCTATCGAAGAAACTCCGAAGTTTGTCGTTGGGAGGTGGTACTGTCCATTTATCTTCGTGAAGGAAGAGAGGGGGTTGGGAAAACAAATGAAGCGTTCCATGTTCTATGAGTTAATTCTTGAGCGATTCTGGGAAGAAGTATACGCATGTGAGAATCAAAATGGAAAAAAGAAGGTCGTGGAAGTAAACGCTCTCACAGCAAGCGAGATGTTTTTCTTGGATGGTAAAGAAGTAGTGCAGGACAATAAGCCCCACGGGGATGGGATGATATGGTTGAAGCCTACTGACTCCAAAGGAAGGGGGATGGGACTGAGCTTGGCAATATGGGAGAGGATTAGATGGGAGGAGATGAGGAGAGGATGGATTGGTGATGAAGAGGTGGAGAGGATTGTGAGGATGGAGGAGCATGAAGGGAAGAGTGGGTGGAAGAAGTTTGCTTGTTACGTGTTGGTGGAGAGGTTTGCTTTCTGGAGGATGGATGGGAGCTTGGCGTTATCTTTTGAATTTAGACATGCCTCTAAGGTTCGGACCAAATGGGAGTAGAGGTTTCTTTGCCATCCTTCAAACCAAATCATATCATGTGGATCATGGATTTGTACCACTACTACTATTCCTTGTGCTCTAATATAATGCTGCTTGCTTGCTATTTTATCCAAAACTATATGTATTACTAGTGAATGTTTAGTGGCGCCGGTATGAGTACATGTTAGAATAAATAAAATACAGATTGCGTGAATGACATACCGTCTGCATCAGCACATACTTCAGGATGAATAGAAAATACAATACTGTGGACTAGTAGGGCAATAGCCCAATGGTTCCACTCTTTTGTAAAAAATTTTAAAAATCATTAATTTCATAATTTATAAATTTATTCATATTACTATATCCTCAAAATAAAATAAAATAAAATAAACAAAAAATAAAGCAATCCCCTCTTCGGGGTAACAACAGTTATAACGCCTTTTGCAACCGTTATATGTACCGGTAAAAACAGTTTCGAAGGAAGATTTGCTGTAAGAGAATAACATGATTAATTTCTGTAACCAAGTTTTAGAATAATAACTATTTTAAAATTTTAATAGCTGTTATAACAGTTTCAAACTACCTTTCTTACTCTACATATATAATAATATAGAAAAGATAAGATCTATTTTATTGAATTATTTTTTGCTTGCTTATTGTTTCTTGAATTAAATAACCTTTTAAAAAAATGTTATTTTATATAAATTATCTGTCGAAAATGATTTGGAAATAAAAAAAGTTATATAAGTTATATGACAGGCTATATTGCTAGGCCATAGTAGGCAACATGGCTAGAGCTCTCAAATCAAGAGCATAATGAATATCATATGCCTATAAGGTGGACCATACAAGCATGCACAGCTATTTGATTAATTCATAAAATCAAGTCGTAATAATTGTAGAACAATAACAAAATTTTCTCAATCCTCGATAATTAATGTAATGAAAATCCAATCAATTATGCACACCAACAAATATTCCAAGGTGATTAAGACTCATAAGTCTTCAACATATCCAAACAAAACTCTCCAAAATTGTACTAATAAGAAGTCCAAATAACATGAATAATCAAAGATAACTAGGTCTACTAGAAACTCCAGGCAATGTACCATGCACTCCCAAAGTCCTGGGTCATTTGTGGCTCAAAATTTGAAAATAGAAAATAAAAGATAATGAGCTAGCCAATAAATAACAAAACACTTCAAAGTAGGATCTAAGAATGCCAAACAAATAAATAATCAAATAGCATTTTAAAACATAATATTAACTGAGGAAGAACTTTATTTTTCATCAAATCTCAAAGAACATATATTTTCTTTTTTCAAATTTTTTTAAATAAATTGATACTAAACTCAATATCAGGTTATAGCCATGTAACCTAATGGTATGGGTCAAATAATAGATGTAACAACTATAGAGTACACCAGGTGCTGGATAATAGATAATAAATACTACTATTCTAATCCCTGGTGTTTCTGTATCGAAACTAGTTTCTCAAATTATAAGTTAATAAATCTTCCAAAAAAAATTAGAAGTCAATAGGACTTATATATATATATATATATATATATATATATATATATAAGCAACATCATAAATTAATGATCAATCAAAATTTCTAAATTTATTACTCAATATAGATCATGTGTTCAAAAATAACTTATTTACAAAAATATCCAAATACATAATATATTCTTATTTATTTTCAAAAACAAAAATAAAATAATTAGGAAAGTAATAACATCATACTTGACCCATTTTATGAAATAGAAAGCAGAAATTATAATATAAATTTAATAAACTAATCATAATTTTTTTCAAAACAATTTCTTCGAATAAATTATGAATAAAAAATAGTACTTACTTCTATCAGTGACAAATCCAAACATAACATTTACCAATCCACACCTAAAATCAATTAAGTCCACCACATCCACATTAACATTAGTACAAGAAATAAATAAATTATTGTTAAATTTTTAATTTCAACCATAATATCCGAATTACTCTGAGCTCAAATTTTCTTATCCTACTTATACATATGTGTCATTTCCTATCAACAAGTGAACAAGTGAGACGTGTGCCTGGCTAGCTTCACCTAAAAAGAAATAGAGCCAGTCAACACGCTACCGACGCGCTTGGGCAAATGACTTCACGCTCATGTTATCGGTTTGGAAACCATGTCCGGGGAGAAACAATTGAAGAATTCTCTTCCCACGTACATCTCTTGTCTTGGACCAGGGATTTGGTTTGGTCCGTTGGACCTGGTCCAAGCAATAATTAGACCATTTTCGAGAGTGTGTTAGTGTTTGAGAGAGAGAGAGAATATAATGTGAACAGGGAGAAATTATTGCATGGTAGAGATATTAGACGTGAAATAAAATTATTGCATGGACAAAGTCCAGGTGCACCAGCGAAAATCTCGGAGCATATGCACGGTGGATTGTGCGCAATCGGGAATTGATGAGATACAAAAGGTAATGTGGCTGGTCATCCGCCGAGGAATTTGGCGTG
Source organism: Elaeis guineensis (assembly GCF_000442705.2). Classification (NCBI taxonomy): domain Eukaryota; kingdom Viridiplantae; phylum Streptophyta; class Magnoliopsida; order Arecales; family Arecaceae; genus Elaeis; species Elaeis guineensis. The sequence goes on along the minus strand of NC_025993.2, from coordinate 95,466,101 downwards.
CATGGTGGAATTGGACCTGGTCCAAGTATTAATTAGACCTTCTTTTTCTTGACCTCTCTCAGTCCATTCGAGAAAGGCCTTGTCATACTACCCATACAAGTCTCTTTTCCACGAGAAAAATTTCTCCCGTGGAGTCGCATAGATGTTGCACAACTCCATCATACTTTATATATACGCACCAAGAACAAAAGGCCAGCAAACACACCTTACACATTATCCATGCAAGTATCATTCCCATGAGGAAAATAATGAAGTTTATCTAATTGAACCCCATCCGACTGTGGCTCACACTGATATGCATAGAGATTTGTTTTAGATATTTTAGTTTGATTTGGACTTTGACTAAAGATAAGTTTTCAATAAAATGATAAGAATATATTTGATGGTTATTATGATATAGTTAATCTCTACATGATCATTGTGGATAATATCCATCACAGTCATTATGATTGATTCAGATACTACTTCTGATGGATAAGCTACATTATAAACAGACACCCCCTGCGGACTTGTTCTTAACTCATTCGAAAACTTATGAGATCCTTTTCATCAGAAATGCTCACAGTTAGGATTGAAAAACTAAGATACTGCTCGTGGATAGCGAAGAACATCTAGTTCGGTTTCTGTTGCTTCAGGACTCGAAATTGGAGTAGAGTGGATTGACTTGGATGAGATAGAGATGGAGTAGTCCTTGCAATCTGGCTTAGACTCCTTTAATCTGCAAAATGTCAAGAAACCGCATAGGGATCCTCCGATTTTTGACTCTTTGATGCTTAAGTCAATCCGAGCCTTGAGAACAGAGGTAGAAAAAAATGGAAGAGCAAGAGAAATTAAACGAAACTAGAAGAGAACTCAGTAGAAGCCAAGAGTCTGGCTTGACTTTCTACTGGTAGAGTTTTTTCTAGTTTTCAAGAGCTGGACTTATTGATGAAGGATCCCTGACTCTCTATTTATAGAGGGGATGATGAGGCCGTTCTAGAGTTTGTTAGGCCATTAGGAGAGTCTGTTAGGCGATTAGAGAGCTTACTTACAAGACACGTGGTATTATCAGGAATGCTACACTCTTAGTTCAAGGACGGCCTCATTGTCCTTGTAAAAGATGTGTTAATAAAAAAATGCTTGATAGGATACAATAATTGCCCATTTATATAGGAGTGGATTTATGTCAAACTACAAATATTGGTACATACATGGAGAGACATGAGAGATAATTGCAAGGAGTAGAAGTCCTCAGCAAAACTGAGATACAGACAGAATGGTAGACATGGTTATGAATGCAACTGATCCTGAATTTGACTGAGATATGGAGGATGATCTAAAAGCTGACAGTGATGATTTCTATCATATGCTGAAAGATGCTGATGAATTATTATGATCGGGATGTGAAACACATGTTATATTATCAGCTGTGTCAAAATTGTTGAACTTAAAAGTTGAGTTTAATATAATGATTTATTGTTATGATAGGATGGTAGTAATAATAAAGAAGATATTACTGGAGGATGAGAAGCTTAGTGGGAGCTTCTATACTTCAAAAAAAATGATGAAAGGGTTAGGGATGGGATATAAGAAGATAGATGCATATCATAATGATTGCATACTTTTCTACAAGGAGGACCAACTGAAGAGTACATATGACGTATGCGGTGAAAGTCGATTTAAGTTGAGGCAAGAGGATAGAAATCAGAAGGACATATGATATAAAGTTCTTCGATACCTTTCCCTCACTCTTAAACTTCGGAGGCTCTAGTTGTCTAAGAGTACTGATAGACAGATGGGATGATACAAAGAAGGGATTCGCAAGCACATTGATATGATGAGTCATCCATTGGATAGTGAGGCATTAAAAAAATTTGATGCTTGCCACTCTTTATTTGCTCAGAAATCATGCAATGTCTAACTGGATCTGTTTATGGATGGATTTACACCGTTCAGTCATGCAGCGGTCCTTTATTCATGTTGATCAGTCTTTATTACTACATACAATCTACTGTCTAGGATGTACATGAAAGAACAAAATATCTTTCTTACATTAGTTATTCTTGAACCATGGCATCCTAGTCGAAATATTGATGTATATCTATGGTCTCTTTTTGATGAACTGAAATTTTTATAGTCCGATGGCATACGTACATTTGATATATCGAAGAAGCAGAATTTTATAAAGAAGACTGTATTGATGTCGACCATTAGTGATTTTTCTGCTCATGGAATGCTATCAGGATGGAGCACACATGGAAAGCTAGCATGTCCCTATTGCATGGAGAATACAAAATCATATCATGATATATAGTTAAATAATATGATACATAGTTATTTTATTCTAATACACAGTTAATATAATATGATGCATGGTTATTTTTATTTTTAAAAATTATAAATCATGTCTTTCTGAGGTTGGAGCCTTCACAGTCGGGGAGAGAGCTCTCAGCTGCCAGCTCGCATGCTTCTGCACCACACATACCACATGGTAAACTATAATACTTTAGATATTTTTTTTATGTTATTTTATTTTTTGTTATCTAATATAATATTTTTTATGATGTCTTGATACTCTCAGGTTCGGACGATGTGGGATTACCAATGACCCCACAGTCACATGGAGTTGCACTGGCTCTTAGAGTTAGAGGCATGGCAGAGGATCTGCCCGACTCACGGTACCTCCAACTCGACTGAAGGATAGAGAGCTCGTCCATATTCAGAGCCACATGTATGTACTATATATCTTCACTAAATATATTTAAATTTTAGCCATTTTAAAGTCTAACATTTATTGTTCAAAATAAATTTTGAAACACATTTACGGAGCTTCAGATGCCTCATGTAGTTACCAGCATCATCCGACGATGGATGTCAGGGCCGGTGAACAAGTTCTCCGGTTGGCCATCGGGGGCTCGTAATGTAGCCTGAGAGATGTTCCTGGTAAGTCAAAAATATTTAATTTTTAAATTCGCAGTAGGTTTGTATTCTATTTATTAATATAAGGTTGCTTCTACTTGCAGGAATACTATCAATTCGAGACTCCTCAGGATGAAGAGGCTAGCTGTCGGACCTTCGAGGTGGTGGCCACATAGAGGTTCTGGGATGGGCTGTACAGCCCTCGCAGTCCACCATAGAGCACTCTAGTTTTGAGTCACCATCGGATTGAAAGTCTTGCATAGATCACTGGATGCAGATGAACATATGGGAGGTCCTTTACAACTAATGGAGTACAGAGAAGTACTTTGGTAGGTGGTAGAGGGATGATAGAATCAGTACATCTAGCAGCATTTGATCAAGCACACTAGCGACTCCATTGGCACACATTTTGTGTTCGATAGATTGATAAAAATTCTACATTTAAATTAATTTCATATTGAATTAATCATCTATATATTTTAATTAATTTAATTTTATTATTTATTTATTATAGATATGGCAATTGGGTTATGCACCAAGGTAGCTGCAGATATAGGAGATCACATACTAATTTTGGAGGATTGGTGATTACTTAGATCCTCGATCTCGACAAATCATGGTAACAACTTAAAACATTATTTATTAAGTTTTTATATATACTGATATATATGAACTAATAAATTTTTAAATTATATAGGTGGATTATACGGAGTATCTCGTATCATGGCACGATGAAGGTCTATCCTCTCAGCCCCTCTTTGACCTTGAGAGATTGCTCAGGGCCATCGGAGGGGTGAGCAGGAGCCGGGTCATAGGATTTGGCCACAGCTTCGACCCTCCACTAGCTTGAGGATCTTCATCCATATCCTCCTCTCAGGGCTCAATGATCCAGACGTGGGCTGACGCACATATGGAGGAGGTCGTGTAGAGACTTTGGAGCTAGCAACCTCAGAGTTTTCGAGACACTGTCTGTGATATGGACATTGAGATTCTTCAAGATCGCATCTGCATGATCAGTTAGGCTCATTGTCACAGCCATCACAGTAAGTCTACTAATAATTTTTTTTATTTTAAATTTTTATATTTAGAAGCTTCACATATTTAGACTTGAGTCTGGAAAGAAGATGTAGGAGGTAAAAATTCAATCTAACCATCCAAACGATCTGTTCGAGAATCGAAGTAGTATATCAAAATATATATCATCATATCGATATATATATTTTTGTATCAAAATTTATTAATAATATTTTATTTTTCTTCTTTACAGGATGCTGAGCTCTCATCCACCAGCTACTGGAGAGGACATACAGGAGTGGAAGGAGGATAAGGAGGACAAGGTGGAGGATTGTATATAATTTTTTCTGATATATATGCAATTTTGATATTTATAAAGTAGTATCTATATATAAAATTATATAATTTATATTTATAATATAATATAATTAATTTTATATTTATGATTGTGTTACATAATTATTATCATATTTATAATAGATTTTAAAAAATATTATTATTTGTTACTATGATTAAAGTAGATTTTAAAATATTTAATTATAAATTTTAAAAAAAATTAAAACTATTAACGATGGTATTAGAGATGCAAACTGTTGTCGCTAATATTTTTTAAATTTTAATCAAAAAAATTAAAAAATATTAGCCACAGTAGTAGCGATGAACTCGCCATCGCTAATATTTTTCTAATAGTCTAATTAAGAAAAATTAAAATTATTAGTGATAAAATTTTGTCGCTAATACCGTCACTAATTATCTTTATTAGCCACGGTAGTAATTAGTGATGAGGATATTTCTATCAGATTTTTAGTGATGGCATGCCATCGTTAATATCATTAGCGACGGCAAACTGACTATTAGCGATAGTAATTAACCGTTGCTAATAGTCTTTTTTTCTTATTATCAACGGGCTCTTTCACTATGTACTACTAGCAATGTTATTGTAGAATAGTCAGCATGAATGGTTGAATAGAGATATAGAAATATATAGAAAAATCCTTTGTAACAACGTTAAAACAATAACATCAAACAACATTATAATTATGTAATAAGAGGTCTCTAATACAACTAAGCTACTAGCAAGGAAAGCATCTTCATAAACATGTAAAATCATATTAATACAACTAAGCTGCTAACAAGGAAAGTTAAGATAGATGTCAATCCCATATTGAATCAAGTAATCAAACTTATGTAGGTTGGTATCCATAGAATTTCTTGACTATGTTTAACCATATACCATAATTGTTTAAACAGAGAATCCATTGAGGTAAACAAGAAAAAATTAAAGATGATCCTATAAACCAACCAACAACTCAACAATTCATAAAATAAGAAGGGAAAAAAGGTCCTACTTATAGGTCAATATATAATTTCATTTAGTTGTTTCAAGTCATAGCAATTGAACCAAAGGCTACAAGCAAGCATCTGTAACCACTGTAGGAGATGTTGTTCTCTGACTCATCATCATAATGCCTTCAGTTTTGGATGCTAACCTTCCTTGGATAAACTGTGACTAATTTCATATCCGAAATATGTGGTGAATTAATTGGAACTATCATCTAGATAGTGATCACACCTAATTGAAGTTCAAATTCAGAAAGAAAGATAAATTGAGAGATAGTGATCGCACATCTAGAATTTTCGTTAGAGTAGTAGATTGAAAATTAATATTGGTTCTCGAAATATGGCAGGGGGTTAATCTCAGTAACTTGAGATAGTTGTTGTGTCAAATGAAAAATAAATCTAGCATATCTCTATTCTATCCACTGGTTGGGAAGGATACTCATCGCTGGATTCCAGCCAGAGAGGACTTTTGTCACCAGAAGCCGATCAAAAAGCCAGGAAGAACCCTTATCGTCAAACACTAGTTGGAATTTGGGAATGATGCTTGCCATCGGTGTTGATTGGAAAGGCGGCTAGTCACCAGTCACCTGTTGAGATGGACATTGATTGTCAATCATCGGTCGTTGGTCGGGATTCCTCATGGTGGTATGGGGAGAAGGAAAACAAAACCCTAGCTATCGGGATGGGGAAAGAAAGACTGGAAGTTGAAGAGCAGAAGGGTTGAAGGGGGAAATATCACGATGGGAAGGAAGTTACAAGATTATTAAGTGATGGATTTACAGATGCGGATAGCAGAGCAAAACTGGATCTGAGAGACCTGGATACCATTATATCATGTGGATATCCAGATCCGAATCTAGAAAAAATGAGTAAAATCCATATCTGAATCCATATATGGATATTTTTCTAAGTATCTGGATCCGATCAGAATTAGCAAAGTATATCTGAATCCAACCCAAATCAAATATGGATACGGATATGGTCAGATAAAATTTGACTTATTTTTAGCCCTAATATCAGGCATAGGATTGCAGCTATATTTGCACGAGTGATTTCATTTGTATACCAAAGTGGATTTTACAGAAAAATCCATTTTATTCAATTTTGCAGGATAGGATATTAGATCTTTTTTCAGTTCCATTCAAATTTACCCTCTCCCAGACAAGATTATGTCTACTAAATGTAACATATTTTTTTAAAATGGCTGCCAAAATATACTATGTCAAAAATCATGCTCAGCTCAATGAGGTAAGCTTAACGAGATATGGGAAGCCATTAGGAAAAGGAGCAGTAGTGTTGGTAATGTTGAGGTGCGGCTTACGAGCAAGGGCATCTTAGGTTACAGATACTACAAGAAAATGGGTTATTAGTAACGACGAATACTATTAGATACTGTTAATAATCCGAATCTCATCGCTTATACTATTAGTGATAGAACCCCATCACTAAAAATTTATCAGAAATAAGCTCGTTGCTATTACCATTATTAGCGACGGTAACAATCCCACCACTAATAGGGGTAATTAGCGACGATATTAACAACAATGAAGTCATCACTAATATTTTTTATTTTAATTTTTTAATTAAAAATTATTAGCAACGATACTTACTGTCACTAATGTCATCGTTAATAATTTTTTATTTAATTTTTTAATTAAAAACTATTAGTGACGGCTTTGTCCATCGCTAATACCATTACTAATAATTTTTTTTTTTTTTTAAATTCATAATTAAATTTTTTTAAAACCTATTTTAAATACAGTAACAATCAATTATATTTTTTAAAATCTATTATAAATAAAGTAATAATTATTTACAATAATCATAAATATAAAATTAATTATATTATATTAAAAATATAAATTATATAATTTTATAAATTTATACTATTTTATAAATATTAAAATTACATACATATCAAAAAAAAATCATATGAGATCCTCCTCATCTTCTTTCTGCTCCTGTACGTTCTCTCCAGTAGTTGATGGATGAGAGTCAGATGTTTCAGTATTCTGTAATGAAAAAAATAAAATATTATTAATAAATTTTGATACAAAAGTATATATATTGATATGGAAGTGTATATTTTGATATACTACTTCGATTCTCGAACAGATTGTTCCTATATATTTCATTCAATGATAAAGATTTATAAATCCTTCCGACTTATTAATTGGATGGTTAGATTGAATTTTTACCTCCTATGTTCCATTCTTGAACTCAAGCCTAAATATGTGAAATTTTTAAATATAAAAATTTAAAATAAGTAAAAAAAATTATTAATAAACTTATTAGTTGTGATGGCTGTGACAACGAGTCCAGCTGATCATGTAGATACAGATTTTGAAGAATCTCAACGATCGTATCACGAACGATATCTCGAAAGCTCTAAGATTGCTAGCTCCAAAGCCTTTGCACAATCTTCTCCATATGTGCATCACCCCATATCTGGATCGTCAAGATTTGAAAGGAGAACGTCGAAAAGTATCGAGTTGTTGGAGGGTCGAAACTATGGCCAAATCCTATGACCTAGCTCCTACTCATCCCATCGATGGTCCTAAACCATCCCTCAAGGTTAAGGAGGGACTGAGAAGATGGATCTTCATCATGTCGCGATACGAGATACTTCACGTAATCCACCTACACAGTTTAGAAATTCATTAGTCCAAATATATCGATATATATAAAAACTTAATAAATAATATTTTAAGTTATTATTGCAATCTATCGAGATCTAGGATCTAAGTAATCACTAGTCCTCTTAAACTAGTGTGTGGTCTCCCATATCTGTAGTTGTCTTGATACATGACCCAGTTACTATGTCTACAATAAATAAATAATAAAATTAAATTAATTAAAATAACATATGATCAATTCAATATGAAATTAATTTAAGTGTAGAATTTTTATCAATCTATTGTCCATAACATATGTGCCAATGGAGCCACTAGTGTGTTTGATCGGATTCTGCTGGGCGGTCTAATTCTGTCATGCTCTCTACCGCCTACCAGAGTACCCTTCAGTGCTGCACTAATCACAGAGGGCCTCCCATATGTCCATTCGCATTCAGTGATCTGTGTAAGACTTCCAATTCAATGATGACTCGAAACTAGAGTTCTCTATGGCAGACTGCCTAAGGTTGTACAGCCCATCCTAGAGCCTACGTGTGGCCACCTCCTTGAAGGTTCGACAGCCAGCCTCCTCATGCTAAGGAGTCTCAAATTAGTAGTACTTTTGCAAGTATAAGCAAGTGTGTATTAATAAATAGAATACAAATCTATTGTAAATTTAAAAATTAAACACCTTTGACTTTCCAAGAACATCTTTCAGGTTGCATCACAAGCCCTTGACAGCCAACTAGAGAACTCGTTCATCGATCCTGGTATTAATCATCGGATAATCCCGATAACCACACGAGGCACCTCAAGCTCTTTAAATGTGCTGTAAAATTGATTTTGAATAATAAATGTTAAACTCTAAATGGCTAAATTTTAAACATATTCAGTGAAGATATAATACTTATGAGTGGCTCTGAATGTAGACGAGTTTTTTGTCCTCCAACCGAGTTGGAGGTGCCACGAGCCGGGTGGATCCTCTACCATGCCACTAACTTTGAGAGTCGAGCACTACTGCGTGTGACTGTAGGGTCACTTGTAACCCCACGTCGTCCGAACTTGAGAGTATCAAGACATTATAAATAATATTATATTAGATAATAAAAGATAAAATAATCTTAAAGAGAATATTTAAAGTATTAGAGTTTATTGCATGGTATGTGTGATGCAGAACTATGTGAGCTAGTTGCATGAGAGCTCTTTTCTCGGTTGTGACGGCTCTAGCCTTTGGAAGACATGATCTATAATCTTTAAAAAATAAAAATAAATAGATTCATGGATTAATTATATAAATTATAATATGACAATGTAAGATTTAAAATGATGCAAGATAAGTATTTAAAATGATTCAAGATAATCCAAGAAATAAAATGATACCAGAAGGTCAAGAGAATGAGCATGGCCGAAGGTGGCATAATTACCCTCAATATACCATTTGATTACTGTAATTATCTATAAAATTAATTATAATTCTTAAACTATTCGAACTGAATAGTTAATTGACTAATATACATAATTCTTCCATCTGTATAAAAATATATAAATGTACGGATGTCGTAGAATATGTACATTAATCAAAAAAAGGGTCAATGATTCTATGCGATATAAAACTTTTAGAAATAGGTGACTGTGAAGGAAAAAAATAAAAAGCAAAATAAAGTAAGAGCAAAAAGAGACTCAGAAGATGCAATATCTATTCTAATAAGGATCATTAATTGAAAATCAGCCATCCAAAATATTCATCATAGTTAGGACTGGAACTGGCTCTACCCCTACTCGAGCTCGATTCGAAATTTTTTTTTAGACTTTGGATCAGACTAAGACCTGATGATTTTAGAAAAAAATTAAGCCCAGACCCGGTGCTGACCTTGGCCCAAGCCCGGCCCGAACCATAAGGTGGCTGCAAAGTAAGAAGGCTGCAAACTAAGAGTAAAAAATTTTTAAAAATTAAAATAAAAACTTAAAAATAGTACTTAAATCAGAGACCAACAAAGTAAACAAGGAAAAGAGGAAAAGAAGAAGGCTCAGATCTGCCATTGAAAATTAAGGCATTGCCAGTTCTTCTACACCTTTAACCATGAGATGGCTATAAGCGATTACCTGCGATGTAACAGACTATCCAAGCTTGCCCTGTAATTACAACAACAAGAATAGAAATGCATCACGTCCATCTCTCTCTAGACTCTTTAGGCGCGTCTTGTACAGGCAGTCATCATAGCCTCTTTATGAATAGAGCACTGTTGGTTTTAGATTGGATATGGGCTGGTAGTATCGGGCCTACTCTCGAGTTAGACTTGAGCTGGACCTGGGTCGGGCCAAAGATATATCCGAGTCCGGTCCAAAATTCAAATGGACTCTATAATTAGGTTCAAGCCTAGTCGATCTGGACTATTTCAAGCCTAATCCGAAGCCTGATCCAAATTTGGACTGGCCCAAAGCCCATCAGGCCGGTCCGGACCCAGTTCCAGCCCTAATCATAGTTAAATAAAATATGGAGGAGGCAACGGGAAGAAGGGGGAGGAAGAACGGGGGAGGCTGGTCGAGGACTCAGGGAGGCGGCTAGGGGAAAGCAGACCAAGGGCTGGGGGAGGCGGTTGAGGGCTCGGAGAGGCGGGCCGGGGGCTCAGGGAGACGGTCGAAGGCTCGAGGAGGCGATCGGAGGCTCGAAGAAGTCGGATCCAGTAGTGTGGCAGGGAAAGATGAGGATCGGAGGTGAGATAAAGAGGGGGCCGGTGGGGAGAGAAGGGGGAGGTGGTGGGGGTTCCGATCTGATAAGGGGAGGGGCAGGGAAGGAAAGGGAGGCCGGACGTTGGCTCCGGGAAGCAGCCAGAAAGAAGGGGGAGCTCGGGGACATGGGCTCCGAGAAGAAAAGGGAAGGCTGGGCGGTGCGAGGCTGGGGAGAGGAGCTCGAGGACTCTGACGGTGCGGTGTGAGCTAGGGAATCGGGAGAGGAGGAGAGAGAGGGTTCAGTCGGTTGCTGGTGGGGGAGGATGAGATGAAAATCGAGGGCGGAAAACAAGGGTTTTAGCATGGGGAAGCCAAAAACTGAAGATGAGGGGGGATCAAACTATTAGCGATGGCATCTGTCGTGTCTAATACCATATTTTCATTGCTAATAAGCTTAATAATTTTTTTTTTTGACGATGGCTTATTTTTTGGTCACCATTGGTAATCAGTAAAATCTATTATTAGCGACGGCAATATCGCTAATATCCATCACTAAAAGTCATTTTTCTCGTAGGGAGAAGAGAAGAGAGAGGTTAAACATATGTTACCGAGTATGCCTCGCCACACGTCAGATGAGTACCAAATTAGGTTTTGCAATTAGGGTAGATGGTTTATAACCAACATAACTTATTTTCCATTTATATGGGGTACACGAAAAATTATTGGTTGGTCAAGGTCTGCTAGCTTCGAGGGGGACTGGTCCAATTATGAAGCAACATGCACAAATACATCTATATTGCTCGATTTTTTCTCTTCTTTCTTTTTTTATGTTTGCACATGTTGCTCCATTATTGGACTGGTCTACCCCTGAGCTTGATCCAATGAATAACTTCTCCCGGCATACAATGGGGTAAACTAGAAGATATGTTGGAAGCATTTCCCTTTGCAAATTGTATGGCAGCCCGAACTGTTGCAATCTTGCCTGTGAAGAAATATCCAGATTAAAACTTTGGGATCCGGTTCCTCAAGTGTTGGACTGGTTTCATTTTCCTGCTATTCCTTCTAAAATCTAGTGGTTCCTCGATTGACATTGTCAAAGTGAATAAACAATAAAAATTATCTGGCTCATAGGATTAACGGAGTCAACGTTGAGGAAATAACTGGATACTTTATTCAAACAAGTGGCTAATTTCTAACACGAGTCAGAGAACGCAAAAAGTTAAAGCTTACACGAATCATCTTAAAGAATTTCGTCGAACACTGAATCCAATTAACTTGCTTGGTCTCCAAGCACAGTTTAGATGTCAAGCCCCTTGGAAGGTGGAGGCATAACAAGATTAGCACTTCAATTTGAACAGATATCTTGCATCTCGAACTGGACGGCACACGCAACTAGTTGAGTAGTCCAACCAAGCCAAGGAGGGAAACTTCGTGAACCCAGGCCGAAACTTCTCAAGCGCTACGCTTACGTCTAGCTATATATAAGCCTTACTCCATCTTTTCTAACCCTGAATTCTACGCAAGAAAGCGAGAGATGTATACAACAAGGTCACTCTTTGTCTTGAAGAATTCTCCTGGAAATGGCTTCCAACAACCATCTGTCGACGGTCCCAACTCTGGTTATCTCCTGCTAGAAGAGGAAGAACCCGACAATACTGGAGCTCCAAGCTGCTGGGGGCAACGCGAAGAAACTCAGCTTCGGGATCTTCCATTCCCCCAGGACAGTATCCTCACCGTCAAATACTCTCCACAACAAGGAGAGAAATTGAAGTCTAAAAGTGCTGTTGTCGTCTTCATCCCAGTGATTAACCAACCACTCTCTTCCAACCGATACTATGTAATCATCGCCAGAGGAAGAAACAAAGGGTAACATCCCTCATTCATCTGCAATTTGCTCTCTCTCTCTCTCTTTTTTTTTTTTGATTTTTTGTTTGGACAAGGATGAGTTGTTTTCATGCTTCAAATGGAATTTGTAGGAAAGCTTATACGTGTTCTACAGAGGGTATGAGCATTTGTTGTTCACGCGGTGGCACAAATGATGCGAAACCAAGAGCTTTCGATCACAGAGACATGTACCAACAAGTGGAGATTGAGTGCAAGAATGGTAGATTTCACGCCAAGTCTGTTGCTCCGGACGGGATCCCCCCATGGTTACTAGGAAGGAAGTATTGGAAGGTTTACGCTTCAAAGCCAAAGAATTATAAGTTAGATGAGGCTTCGGGAATTGACGTGGCTCTTCATGCATGTTTGCCGAGTTTGAACTTCCCAATATCTATCGAAGAAACTCCGAAGTTTGTCGTTGGGAGGTGGTACTGTCCATTTATCTTCGTGAAGGAAGAGAGGGGGTTGGGAAAACAAATGAAGCGTTCCATGTTCTATGAGGTAATTCTTGAGCGATTCTGGGAAGAAGTATACGCATGTGAGAATCAAAATGGAAAAGAGAAGGTCGTGGAAGTAAACGCTCTCATAGCAAGCGAGATGTTTTTCTTGGATGGTAAGGAAGTAGTGCAGGACAATAAGCCCCACGGGGATGGGATGATATGGTTGAAGCCTACTGACTCCAAAGGAAGGGGGATGGGACTGAGCTTGGCAATATGGGAGAGGATTAGATGGGAGGAGATGAGGAGAGGTTGGATTGGTGATGAAGAGGTGGAGAGGATTGTGAGGATGGAGGAGCATGAAGGGAAGAGTGGGTGGAAGAAGTTTGCTTGTTACGTGTTGGTGGAGAGGTTTGCTTTCTGGAGGATGGATGGGAGCTTGGCGTTATCTTTTGAATTTAGACATGCCTCTAAGGTTCGGACCAAATGGGAGTAGAGGTTTCTTTGCCATCCTTCAAAACCAAATCATATCATGTGGATCATGGATTTGTACCACTACTACTATTCCTTGTGCTCTAATGTAACGCTGCTTGCTTGCTATTTTATCCAAAACTATATGTATTACTAGGGAATGTTTGGTGGCGCCGGTATGAGTACATGTTAGAATAAATAAAATACAGATTGCGTGAATGACATACCGTCCGCATCAGCACATACTTCAGGATGAAGCAGTGTCTTTATTATGAATAGAAAATACAATACTGTGGACTAGCGGGGCAATAGCCCAATGGTTCCACTCTTTTGTAAAAAATTTTAAAAATCATTAATTTCATAATTTATGAATTTATTCGTATTACTATATCTTCAAAATAAAATAAAATAAAATAAAATAAATAAAAAATAAAGCAATCCCCTCTTCGGGGTAACAACAGATATAACGCCTTTTGCAACCGTCATATGTACCGGTAAAAACAGTTTCGAAGGAAAAACTACGGTAAGAGAATAACATGATCAATTTCTGTAACCAAGTTTTAGAATAATAATTATTTTAAAATTTTAATAGCTGTTATAACAGTTTCAAACTACCTTTCTTACTCTACATGTATAATAATATAGAAAAGATAAAATCTATTTTATTGAATTATTTTTTGCATGCTTATTGTTTCTTAAATTAAATAACCTTTTAAAAAATATTATTTTATATAAATTATCTGTCTAAAATGATTTGAAAATAAAAAAAGTTATATAAGTTATATGACAGGCTATATTGCTGGGCCGTAGTAGGCAACATGGCTAGAGCTCCCGAATCAAGAGCATAATGAATATCATATGCCTACAAGGTGGACCATACAAGCATGCAAAGCTATTTGATTAATTCATAAAATCAAGTTGTAATAATTATAGATCAATAACAAAATTTTCTCAATCCTCAATAATTAATGTAATGAAAATCCAATCAATTATGCACACCAACAAATATTCCAAGGTGATTAAGACTCATAAGTCTCCAACATATCCAAACAAAACTCTCCAAAATTTTACTAATAACAAGTCCAAATAACATGAATAATCAAAGATAACTAGGTCTACTAGAAACTCCAAGCAATGTACCATGCACTCCCAAAGTCCTGGGTCATTTGTGGCTCAAAATTTGAAAATAGAAAATAAAAGATAATGAGCTAGCCAATAAATAACAAAACACTTCAAAGTAGGATCTAAGAATGCCAAACGAATAAATAATCAAATAGCATTTTAAAACATAATATTAACCAAGCAAGAACTTTATTTTTCATCAAATCTCAAAGAACATATATTTTCTTTTTTCAATTTTTTTTTAATAAATTGATATTAAACTCAATATCAGGTTATAGCCATGTAACCTAATGGTATGAGTCAAATAATAGATGTAACAACTATAGAGTACACCAGGTGCTGGATAATAGATACTAAATACTACTATTCTAATCCTTGGTGTTTCTGTATCGAAACTAGTTTCTCAAATTATAAGTTAATAAATCTTCCAAAAAAAATTAGAAGTCAATAGGACTTTTATATATATATATATATATATATATATATATATATATAAGCAACATCATAAATTAATGATCAATCAAAATTTCTAAATTTATTACTCAATATAGATCATGTGTTCAAAAATAACTTATTTACAGGAATATCCAAATACATAATATATTCTTATTTATTTTCAAAAACACAAATAAAATAATTAGGAAAGTAATAACATCATACTTGACCCATTTTATGAAATAGAAAGCAGAAATTATAATATAAATTTAATAAACTAATCATAATTTTTTTCAAAACAATTTCTTCGAATAAATTATGAATAAAAAATAGTACTTACTTCTATCAGTGACAAATCCAAACATAACATTTACCAATCCACACCTAAAATCAATTAAGTCCACCTCATCCACATTAACATTAGTACAAGAAATAAATAAATTATTGTTAAATTTTTAATTTCAACCATAATATCCGAATTACTCTGAGCTCAAATTTTCTTATCCTACTTATATATATGTGTCATTTCCTATCAACAAGTGAACAAGTGAGACGTGTGCCAGGCTAGCTTGACCTAAAGAGAAATAGAGCCAGTCAACACGCTAGCGACGCGCTTGGGCAAATGACTTCACGCTCATGTTATCGGTTTGGACACCATGTCCGGGAAGAAACAATTGAAGAATTCTCTTCCCACGTACATCTCTTGTCTTGGACCAGGGATTTGGCTTGGTCCGTTGGACCTGGTCCAAGCAATAATTAGACCATTTTCGAGAGTGTGTTAGTGTTTGAGAGAGAGAGAGATTATAATGTGAACAGGGAGAAATTATTGCATGGTAGAGATATTAGACGTGAAATGAAATTATTGCATGGACAAAGTCCAGGTGCACCACCGAAAATCTCGGAGCATATGCACGGTGGATTGTGCGCAATCGGGAATTGATGAAATAGAAAAGGTAATGTGGCGTGTCATCCGCCGAGGAATTTGGCGTGCATGGTCGAATTGGACCTGGTCCAAGTATTAATTAGACCTTCTTTTTCTTGACCTCTCTGAGTCCATTCGAGAAAGGCCTTGTCATACTACCCATACAAGTCTCTTTTCCACGAGGAAAATTCCTCCCGTGGAGTCGCATAGATGTTGCACAACTCCATCATACTTTATATATACGCACCAAGAACAAAAGGCCAACAAACACACCTTACACATTATCCATGCAAGTCTCATTTCCATGAGGAAAATAATGAAGTTTATCTAATTGAACCCCATCCGAATGTGGCTCACATGGATATGCATAGAGATTTATTTTAGATATTTTAGTTTGATTTGGACTTTGATTAGAGATAAACTTCTAATAAAATAATAAGAATATATTTGATGGTTATTATGATATAGTTAATCTCTACATGATCATTGTGGATAATATCCATCAAAGTCATTATGACTGATTCAGATACTACTTCTGATGGATAAGCTACATTATAAACAGACACCCCATGCGGACTTGTCTTTAACTCATTCGAAAACTTATGAGTTATCAGAAATACTCATAGTTGGGATTGAAAAACTAAGATACTGCTCGTGGATAGCGAAGAACATTTAGTTCGGTTTCTGTTGCTTCGGGACTCGAAATTGGAGTAGAGTGGATTGACTTGGGTGAGATAGGGATGGAGTAGTCCTTGCAATCTGACGAAGACTCTTTTAATTTGCAAAATATCAAGAAACCGCATAAGGATCCTCCGATTTTTGACTCTTTGATGCTTAAGTCAGTCCAAGCTTTGAGAACAGAGGTAGAAAAAAATGGAAGAGCAAAAGAAATTAAACGAAACCAGAAGAGAACTCAGTAGAAGCCAAGAGTTTGGCTTGACTTACTACTGGTAGAGTTTTTCCTAGTTTCCAAGAGATGGACTTATTGATGAAGGATCCGTAACTCTCTATTTATAGAGAGGATGATGAGGCCGTTCAAGAGTTTGTTAGGCCGTTAGTCGAGTCTGTTAGGTGGTTAGAGAGCTTACTTACAAGACACATGGTATCATCAGTTTCTTTTTATGATTGCAGGCAAACTGATTTCAGAAATCATAGATGACATCAATGGCTTCGATGGCTTCTTCTTCATGTAAGTTTTTATCACACTCTGAACTCAGCACTTAG
This sequence comes from Elaeis guineensis, assembly GCF_000442705.2. NCBI lineage: Eukaryota > Viridiplantae > Streptophyta > Magnoliopsida > Arecales > Arecaceae > Elaeis > Elaeis guineensis. The sequence continues at coordinate 95,449,074 of NC_025993.2, read as the reverse complement.
GTTGGGCATGTGATGGCCACCACTCCTTAGAAAAAATCCTTGAAGATTATGCGAGATCTTAAAATCAGATACAACCTCAATATCCATAAATAATGATGATCTAACTTAATAACAATTAACAAAATTTTTATAATTATAAATTTAATTTCTTCAATCATCCAACTAGATATCATGAAGAAAAAATCAGCTTTTTTCTTGTAGGATCTTCCAGATCTAATGAGATCTGGGATGGAATATTTTAAAAAAATTATCCTATGATATTTCAGATCTAAGATCTATTAGATTTAATTTTTATTATCTAATATTAAATTTAAAATTAAATCTAAAATCATGAAGAATAGAGAAATAACTCTAAGATAACTAGATTATCCTGTAGATGATCGCAGCAATGTCCGAGGTTCTAAAATAATCACGCAGTCGCCTGGCCTCTACCAGTATCTACTCGAGCAGGATCTGGATCGTCTTCTCCTCGCGAATCTTTACTCCAAAAATCAGATCTGGATCTGATCTGAAAGATCTTCAAAAGATCTTCTGAAGCTGGAGCAGCAGCTTCTCGATAAATCTCTGTAGCCTTCTAATCAGGAAGCCACCACGTCTTGGATAAGCATCAGATGGATGCCCAACCTCTTGGACGTGAAGAGGGGAGGGAGAGGAGCAGAGGGGGCATGGAGAAGTGGAGAGGATTCAAGCTTTTGCTGGTTATTGCGCAGAGTCTCTAAACCCTAGGCACAGACAGGGTTTAAATAGACCCTGCTGCGCCATGCAGTGCCACATCATTCGACTAATCAAAAAATTTCAATTAATTCTGAAAAAATTTTGATTGGTGGAGCGATATCATCTGATCATATCAGATAAGAATTTCCATAATTCCTCCTACTGTTGGCGCCAACACTGGATAAGCACAGTGAGATTTGCACCCCACAGTCCAAGTTGATCAAGGGATAAGAGTCTCATCTCATGGGACTCTATCCTTATCCACTTGGGGCGCACGCCCAATCTGAATATGGCATCCATTTTGAGGCCCAATTTAGCAGGTAGATACTCCACAAAAAATCTTCAATGACCTCTTGCCAAGTGGCCTTCAGTCCAAGGTCCATGGGTCAACGTTTGACCAATGTCCTAAAACAGAAATGACAGGTGACAGGAATTAGCAGGTGTTGTCTTAAATTCATCTCATGAATTAAGACAAGTCCTTTCTGAGCTAGACTGGCTCCAGTCAGACTGAGAGAAACCTTCTCAAGGTTCTCTGGGTGAGCCAAATCACATTTGGCTCAATCGAGATAGAAAAGATTACACGAGGAGAAAGTTAGGCTCAATCGTGTGCTAGCATGATTTTTTTGAACCTAATTGGATTTAATCCAAATCAATCGAACTGGGCTAGCTCAATTGATGACATCCAAATCCTAACTCTTGTTTGTGTGACCTAGTTAGGTTCATTTTCGTATGATAATGAGACATGACTTGATCTCGTCATCGACATCATCGAAACTCCTTTCGATGGACCAGAACTCTTCTGATTCGGACAATTAGAATGATCGATCATCAAGATCATTCTAATTGCTCCCAAAATCTACCAGTGACACCTAACAGTATATGGTGGCAATCCATCAGAAATAAAGACGAACCTCTCGGTGCAGCTACCTGTGTGATTGAGTTCTTCAATCATGAGTTTCGACTGAATTAGGGTTAAGGTGAACTCGTCAAACCCAACATCAGTCATATGAATCAATCGATCGATCCAAGTCCGATGTGAAACCTTAATAAAAATTTTTTTTCCATTATTTCACTCTGCCATGGCCATGGGTTTAAGGACTCAATCTTTCGATCATCATAGGACTACTCCTCTTATCTACCGAGGTTGATAGATCCCATCTCGGTGCAATCTGGTTCCTACAATGAATATGCTATAGCCAACATATACCTCAGAATTTTGAATGGTTAGGAGATCGAGTTATGATGTAGTCAAACTATAACACACTCAAGGTGAACTGTCGATATACCTCATATCAAAGAACTAGACACACAGCTGCAGCATCGAGCTAGTCATCGATGAGAAGGTAGACTTCCTTATGACTGCTCGAGGTGGTCACTCTCAGTACTCTCGTTCTCAATGAATACTTGTACTCTCGCTCCAGTATCTCTACACCGTAAACTCAAGACATATTTATCCTAAGAAAGTGATCGTACACCAACTTTTCGGATCGATCACCATCCTCGTGATGATCCTATGGTCAGAAGCTATTTATGAGTTAGTTATGTAAATTCATGCCTTAAATTTTTAACTCTTGAAAATATGAATTAATATTTCTACTAACTCAAAGAATGTATCACAGACATAATGTACACAATGTGATAGTAGAATAACCCTTTTATTCATTTATAGTCAAAATTATAAATTTGTCCTTACATTTGTACAGGAATGTGTCAGCCAATCTGACATCTAGGGCACACATCTAACAAACTCTCACTTGACCTAATACCAATTGGCTACATATCTAAGTCCTATCTTCTCAAGGTGGGCTTCAATTTTCTACTGGCCTAATGGCTTTGTCAATGGGTCTGCCACATTATCTGTGGAGTCGACTCTCTTAACCTCGACATAACTTTTTTCGAGGTAATCACGGATCAGATGGAATCGCCGCTCGATATGTTTGGACTTTTGGTGAGATCTTGGCTCCTTAGCTAGAGCTATGGCGCCATTATTGTTGCAGTAAAGAGGGACGGCATCTGATGACATCACTCCAAGTTCTGTGGCAAACTTTTTGTACTAGAATACCTCCTTCACAGCTTTCGATGCAACAATATACTCTACCTCCATGGTGAAATCAGCAATCACCGTCTACTTGAAATTCTTTCAGCTAACTGTACCATCATTGCAAATGAACAGACTCCTAGATGTCGACTTTCGATCATCTATATCAGACATAAAGTCTGAGTCTGTAAATCTCTGAACCTGGAGTTCTCTATTTCCAAAGACTAGAAACATATCCTTAGTCCTTCTCAAGTACTTAAGGATACAGAAGTCCAGTGCTCTTTGCTTGGATTCGACTGATATCTGCATGTGACACTCACAGCATGGGCTATATCAGGTCGTGTACATAGCATGGCATACACGAGGCTTCCTATTGTCGAAGCATAAGGGATCTTGCTTATGCATTCAATCTTCTCAGGTGTGCTAGGGCACATCTTCTCGGAGAGATGAATGCCATGTCTAAAAGGTACTAAACCTCTTTTGAAGTTTTTCATGCTAAACCTTTTTAGCACCTCCTCTATGTACATCTTCTGTGAAGGTCCCAGCATCCTTTTTGGTCTATCTCTATAGACCTTAATACCCAGTATAAAGGATGTCTCTCCTAGATCTTTCATAGAGAACTCCTTAGACAACCATATTTTGATTGAGGTCAACATGAAAATATCATTCCCAATTAGGAGGATGTCATCTACGTACAGTACGAGGAAGACAACTGCGCTCTCACTGACCTTCTTGAACACACATGGTTCCTCCTCGTTCTTGATAAAATCAAACATTTTGATCACATCATTGAAACGAGTATTCCAGCTCTGAGATGCTTGCTTAAGTCCATAAATGGACCTTTGCAGCTTGCAGATCTTGTGATCATCATCACTGGATGTGAAATCAAGCAGTTGTTCCATATAGGTATCTTCCTCAAGATATCCATTTAAGAACACCATTTTTACGTTCATCTGTCATATTTCATAATCGAAATAGGCTGCAACAACAAGCAATGTGCAGATGGATTTTAGCATGGCTACGGGCGAAAAGGTATCCTGATAGTCAATGCCTTCACGCTGACTATAACTTTTCGCTACGAGCCTAGTCTTGAATGTCTCCACATTCTTATCTGCACCTATCTTTCTCTTGAAGATCTATTTATACCTAATAGGTACAATACCTTCAGATGGATCTACCAAGGTCCAGACTTGGTTTGAGTGCATCGAGTCAATTTCTGATCTCATTGCCTCTAACCATTTCTCAGAGTCGATATCTGATATCACCTCGTCATAGATCTTGGGGTCATCACCATGAGCCCCATTTCTCGTGAGGAACATTTTCTCTACTTCCTCTTGTATAGTACCTAAGTACCTTTCAGGAGGACGAAAAATTCTAGTCGATCTACGAGGTGGAAGAGGTTGTGATAGGAATGGTTCTAATTAATTGGGTTCCTAAGGTTCTTTAGCTCGTTGCTCTTGGGAGACATTCTCCTTGAGCTTAATTATTCTTCCGATGCCACCATCTTGAATAAACTATTTTTTAAGAAAAATAGCATATCGATTCATAATCACATTGTGATCTTTCAAAATATAGAAATAGTATCCTAATGACTCTTTAGGATATCCTATGAACCGAGCTCTAAAAGACCTAAACTCTAACTTGTCCGCCTACTGCCTCTTGACATGAGCCAAACAAATCCAAATTCTGAGATGACTCAGACTTGGCTTCTTACTATGCTATATCTCATACGGCGTGATAGGAACAGTTTTAGAGGAAATCCTATTCAATACATATATTGCTGTCATGAGACAATGTCTCCAAAGAAACTCAAGGAGGTCCGTGAAGCTCATCATGGAACAGACCATATCTAATAGGGTCCGATTCCTCTATTCTGAAACTCCGTTGAGTTGTGGCATTCCAGGTGGAGTCCATCGAGAGACTATGCCATTGGCTTTAAGATAGTTTAGGAACTTCCGACTAAGGTATTCACCTCCTCAATCTGATCGAAGAACCTTAATGGGCTTTTCTGTTTGTTTTTCTACCTCATGTCTGAATTTTTTGAACTTATCAAAGGCTTCAAACTTATGTTTCATTAGAAACACATATCCATACCTAGATATATCATCGGTGAAGGCAATGAAGTAGACATAGTTGCCTCTAGCCGGCACATCAAATGGGCCGCATACATCTGTATGTACTAGGGCAAGTAGGTCTGTGGCCCTTTCCCCGTGTCCTGTAAAAGGGAGCTTGGTCATTTTGCCTTAAAGGCATGATTCACAAACTGGATATAACTCGAAAGTCAACGGACTCAATAGCCCGAATTTTTTCAATTTGTTAACCCTATCTTCCGCTATATGACCTAGCCTTAGGTGCCACAGATACCTATCATTTAGACTATCTCTAGGCCTTTTAATTCTCATGGCATTCACATTTTGCTCGATATGAAATACAGATACATCAATATGTAGCTGATAGAGACCATTAATAAGAAAACTATTTACAACTTTATTATTTTCATAAAATATGTTACAATGATTCTTATGAAAGCTAATCACATAGCCTTCTTGTGCTAAACATGAAATAGAAATCAAATTCCTGCTTGCTGCAGACACATAATAACAATCTCTAAGAACTAAATCTAATCCTAACGGTAATCGCAGAGGATAGGTTTTCACGGCCACAGCAGCAACTCTTACTCCATTTTCGATACGTAGGATCATATCCCCATCCCTCAGTCTCCTGCTCTCCTCAAGACCCTGTATAGAAGTGCACAAATGAGCACTAGAACCAGAGTCAAGTACCCAACTAGACGCAGAGGAAATCGTAAGATTAGATTCTATAACGAGCATACCTTCAGAAGGACCATCCTTCTTGTTCTTTAGGGTGGCCAGGTACTGAGGATAATTTCACTTCCAATGGCCGTCTGAATTACAGTGGAAATATTTTTTCTTTTCAGCAACCTTCTTCTTCGATTTCGTCTTCTTCTTCTTCCCATCCAACTTCTGCTTCTTTGCAGACTTTTTCTTCTTTCCAAAAGACTTTCTCTTGGAAGAAGTCTGCTCCACAGTAAGGACTGAGCCTTTTGAACCCTTCAAAGAGAGCTCAACCATAACCAACATGTTCATTAACTCAGCTAAGGTACACTGCATCTTATGCATATGAAAATTCATGATGAACTGACCATATGCATCAGACAAGGACTGAAGGATCACATCAATCTAAAAATCCCTGTCTAAGATGACACCGAGCTTCTCAAGTTCTTCAATGTCCTTGATCATTGACAAACAATGATCTTGGACTGACTGCCCATTACGCATTTTAGTCTTAAAAAGCCTTTGATAGATTTGATACTTGACTGCATGACTTTGTTCACCAAACAACTCTTGTAGGTGAGCTAACATTTGGTGGGTAGTCATAATGTTCTCATGCTGGCGCTGTAAGTCATTAGACATGGTACCCAACATGTAGTACCTGATTTTGTTATCGTCATCCATCCATTTTTTTAGAGACGCTCTCTGTTCAGCAGTCGGACGTATTGGTATAGCAGGTGGGTCCTGATCCAAGACATGAGTCAGTTTCTCGAAATCCAGAATAATTCTATAGTTCCTCAATCAGTCCTTGAAATTAGGTCCAGTCAATCTATGGGTGTCTAGTGTTTTGGTCAGGGGGTTGGACACAGACATGTTTTCTATAGAGAGTCAAAAGTTTCTAGTTAGATTTTGTAATCAGACTTAACCAATTTATTTAAGAATTTTATTTTTAAACAAATTAGGCTCTCACTATTTTCTCAGATTCCTACACTCCCTAGGTAGAGATGTAAAAATCTCCATGATTAGTGATTTCTAGTCGGTGGTGCAGTCTCACCGACTGGCTCACCACCTCACCTAACAGTTATTGGTGATGGGTCAACCAATGAGTGGACAACTCTTGTCCAATGATTCTTTAATCATGGTGCACCCAAAACTTGATCTCTAATTCATGAAGCTCACCGTACTCGAAATATTGCTCCAATCCTTAGTTAAGTCAGACCCACCATTTGCACGAATTAGATTCCTGATTGGGTCCCTCACCGTATCCAAAATGTTGAGCATAACCCATCCTCTAATCCGTAGCATCTAATGCCCAATGGATATGGTTGCATCTTTCTGGTGCAACTGAGCCAATGTAACCAGTCGAGAACAATCAACCTCGGGAAGGGCCCGCACATCCACAATGGTGGAAGACCTTAGACTTAATATTTTTTTAGGAAGATTTGATTTAGGTCTCATTAAACTTGACTTGACATAGTCATAATAATTATGACTAACCTAGTGGCATGGGTTAGCTCGAATTGTTAGCCACCTCAAATCAGAACTGGGTCGACACATATGGCCAGATAAGTGAGACCGGTGGGAGGGATATGCCATTAACTTGACAAGAACGCATTCGAGTCGAGTAGCTCTCAATTAAAAATCAGTCGATCACATTTGTCCAACTTACCTTAGACACCAAATTGTCGAACCAGAATCAATTGGATTAGTCTACAATCCAGGCTCTAACCACTGAGCCAAATTAGGTCTTAACTTGATCGAGTCACATCTAAATATGATTCGACCTTGATCTAGACTTAATCCTATTAGGCTGGTCAATTATTAGTTTTCATGATCCCACCTAACCAACTTTTGATTCGATTTGATCAACCGCTAGACCTAATTGAGCTATCCAAGTCCGAACCCAATTTTATGAAAATAGTTTAGATCTGAAATTCTCAATTTTATATCTAATTTGATTTCATAGGATTAATTCATTAATTAAGTCTTGAGTTCATAAACAAAACATGTAAATAAATCTTAAGATTTCAGGATATAGAATTTTACAAAAAAATAAATTTTGATTTCTGATTAAGGATGAACACGCAGCACCCCTACACGTCATAAGAACACCCCATTGAATGGGAGGAGAGGGTCTTAAACCCTACTTTGTTCTTATGATCGGATGGCCATGAGGAACACCTTAATCAGAAATATTAATTTAAACTACAAAACTAGTTAGATCTAAGTTACATATCACATATATAATTTCAGATCTAACTTATACATGCTTTGCATATATCTCATGTATTAAAATCTGATCTAATTAGCATGCTTTCAGATCTGATACATCACATATAATATCTAAAAAATATGATTTAAATTGAACTATTCAATATGAAATCTATTCTAGACAGTTACTAGAACAATTCTACAACTAGTCTAGACATGCAATAGATCAATCTTATGAATTAATTAAATTTTATTTTCTATTTTTTGATCTGAATATAATATTTATAACATCAAAAAATCAAATAATAAATTAGATATAATTTATATTTTAATCACATTAAAATATAAAATTATAAGACTATTCATAGATTAAACTACTCCTAGTCTAGTCATGCATCTCATACATGTTAGATCTACTTAGATTTAATTTTAAATTTTTTTGATTTTAGATCCTATCATATCTGATGTGACATTTGAAATCCATTAATATTAGATAAATAAAAATAAAAATCAGATCTAAATTAGATCTAAAATAGAGCCATCAACCTGACTCTAATACCAGTTGAAGGGAAAACTGATTTTTTCCTTGTAGGATCTTCTAGATCTAATGAGATCTGGGGCAGAATATTTTAAAAAATTTATCTTATGATATTTTAGATCTAAGATCCATTAGATCTAATTCTTATTATCTGATATTAAATCTAAAATTAAATCTAAAATCATGAGGAATAGAGAAATACCTCTAGGGTATCTAGATTACCTTGTAGATGATCGCAGCAATGCCTGAGGTTCTAAAATAGCCACGCAGTTGTCTGGCCTCTACTAACATCCACTTGAGCAGGATCTGGATCATCTTCTCCTCATGAATCTTTGCTCTAAAAATCAGATCTGGATCTGATCTGAAAGATTTTCAAAAGATCTTTTGAAGCTGGAGCAGCAGCTTCTCGACAAATCTCTGCAGCCTTCTAATCAGGAAGCCACCACGCCTTGGATAAGCACCAAATGGATGCCCAACCTCTTGGACGTGAAGAGGGAAGGGAGAGGAGTAGAGGGGCCATGGAGAAGTGGAGAGAATTTAGGCTTTTGCTGGTTATTGCGCAGAGTCTCTAAACCCTAGGTGCAGATAAGGTTTAAATAGACCCTGCTGCGCCATGCAGTGCCACATCATTCGATCAATCAGAAAATTTTAATTAATTATGAAAAAATTTTGATTGATGGAGTGATATCATTTGATCATATCATATAAGAATCTCCACAATCTCTCCTACTGTTGGTGCCAACACTGGATAAGCACAGTGAGATTTGCACCCGACAGTCCAAGTTGATCAAGAGATCAGAGTCCTCATCTCATGGGACTCTATCCTTATCCACTTGGGGTGCACGCCCAATCTGAATATGGCACCCACTTTGAGACCCAATTTAGCAGGTGGATACTCTACAAAAAATCTCCAATGACCTCTTGCCAAGTGGCCTTCAGTCCAAGGTCCATAGGTCAACGTTTGACCAATGTCCTAAAATAGAAATGGCAGGTGACAGGAATTAGCAGGTGTTATCTTAAATTCATCTTATGAATTAAGATAAATCTTTTCTGAGCTGGACTGACTCTAGTCAGACTGAGAGAAACCTTCTCAAGGTTCTCTGGGTGAGTCAAATCATATTAGGCTCAATCGAGATAGAAAAGATTGCACGAAGAGAAAGTTACGCTCAATCGTGTGCTAGCACGATTTTCTTGAACCTAATTGAATCTAATCCAAACTAATCAAACTGGACTAGCTCAATTGATGACATCCAGACCCTAACTCTTGTTTGTATGACCTAGTTAGGTTCATTTCTGTATGGTAATGAGACATGTCGTGATCTCATCATCGACATCATCGAAACTCCTTTCGATGGACCAGAACTCTTCTGATTCAGATAATTAGAATGATCGATCATCAAGATCATTCTAATTGCTCCCAAAATCTATCAGTGACACCTAGCAGTATATGATGGCAACCCATCAAAAATGAAGACGAACCTCTTGGTGCAGCTTTCTGTGTGATTGAGTTCTTCTATCATGAGTCCTGACTGAATTAGGGTTAAGGTGAACTCGTCAAACCCAACATCAGTCATATGAATCAATCGATCGATCCAAATCCGATGTGAAATCTTAATGAAAATTTTTTTTCCATTATTTCACTCTGCCATGGCCATGGGCTTAAGGACTCAATCTTTCGATCATCTTAGGACTACTCCTCTTATCTACCGAGGTTGATAGATCCCATCTCGATGCAATCTGGTTCCTACAATAAATATGCTACAGCCAACATACACCTCAAGATTTTGAATGGCTAGGAGATCGAGTTATGGTGTAGTCAAACTATAACACACTCAAGGTGAACTGTCGATGTACCTCAGATTAAAGAACTAGACACACAGCTGCAGCATCGAGCTAGTCATCGATGAGAAGGTAGACTTCCTTATGACTGCTCGAGGTGGTCACGCTCAGTATTCTCATTCTCAACGAATACCTATACTCTCACTCCGATGTCTCCACATCGTAGACTCAAGACACATCTACCCTAAGAAAATGATCGTACACCAACCTTCCAGATTGATCACCATCCTCGTGATGATCCTATGATCAGGAGCTGTTTATGAGTTAGTTATGTAAATTCATGCCTTAAATTTTCAACTCTTGAAAATATAAATTAACATTCTTACTAACTCAAAGGATGTATCACAAACATAATGTACACAATGTGATAGTAAAATAACCCTTTTATTCATTTATAGTCAAAATTATAAATTTGTCCTTACATTTGTATAGGAATGTGTCAGCCAATCTGGCATCTAGGGCACACATCTAACACATCAATGATACTCTAACCATTCATCTGTTCACCTGTAAACCCAAACTATAGCCAATCATGAATATCCTATAATTTTGATAAAGAAAAGAGAGAAAGAGGTTGTGAGTTTTACAGCCCAGTAAGAATTCCATCACAAGTACATCGATATAATAATATAATTCAAAAATAATGAATGAGCCATATTAAAGAGAAATCATAAGTCATAAAATCTCATATCATATATGTATTATAACTCAATGGTTATATAAACATATATATCATGAATCATATATTATCACAAATTCATCATAAATATCATATGTATGCTCATACGATTTATCATTTATGTTTCATTGACATCTTCCTAATCAATCATCATCTTTTAGTTGGGACTAATCATGATCATGCTTTGGCCCATGACTAGCAAACTATAAACTACACTTCAGTCTATGGTCACAATATGTAATAACTATACTTCAGCCTACAGTGGTAGATCATAATAACCACGCTTCAGCCTGTAGTGATAAACTAGAATATCTACGCTTCGACTTGTGGTGGCAAACCAAAATATCTGACCCTTGGTCCATGGTAGCAAACCAAAAATATCTACACTTCGGCCCATGATGGTAAAATCAAGGTGTCATGATTCGATCCATAATTGGCAATCTAGTGTGTCACAATTTGGCCCGTGATCAGCAATCCACATCATAGTTAGTCCAAATCCTCTTACACATTCAACAATTCATTCAATAATTTATATTACATTTTTTATTCTATTTTAAAATATTAGATATCAAGTTTCCAACAAATCAATATTGTCAATATGTAATACATATATAATATATAATTATATATCCAAATAAAATCAAAATCATCATGCATAGTATAAAAACATACATACAGGTGATTCTGTAAAGAGATTCTTATCTTTATCAGTCTTAGATCCAAGTACAACTATTGATCAACTCTTCAATCTATAAACTCAAGATCCAACTGTTTTTGTTCAACACCTTCTGAAGATAATTATCCCTCAACATAATCAAGATCAAATATAAAAATTATAGATGATTATGAATATCATGGTAAACAACCCTAACACTACAAGTCCAACACTCCTCGTAGGGTTAACGGGTCAATTTGAGCAGACCTAAACATTTGGATCCTTTACTGATCCCTAAGATTCTAGAGAGAGAAATTTATAAAAAGAGAAAAATAATCTAGAGAGAAAATTTTAGAAAGAGAAAATAGAGAGAGAAACTCATAAAGGAAAAAGGTAGAGAGAGGAGGGAGGAAAAACGAGAAAACTTCCTCTTTTTTTTCTTTTTCATTTTTCTTTTCTTTTTTTCTTCTTCTCTTTTCCTCATTTTCTTTTCTTCATTGAAATAAGGAAAAGGGGTTCTTAAGCCGACCCGTTCCCCATGGCCAATCCTTCGAGCGATATCCCATGATGGTTGGGACCCCTTGGTGGCCTCAGCCTTCAACAGCCAGAGCATGGCTGGCGATAGCAGCTACTTTGGTGGAAAGAAAAGGAACAACAAAAAAAAGGGAGGCTTGATCCCCTAAGAAATCCGATGGTCGGCAGCATAATCGGGCCGCCAAAAGCTTCCTAGAGTTTAGAAAGAGGAGAAGAAGAAGGGTAGGAGGGTCAATACCTCAACTCTCACAGTAAATCGACGGTAACTTCATTGCAAATGCTCGATGGAAAGAATCCTCTAAACCTTTGATTTCACCAATAATTTGATAAAAAAATTGGACGATGTCAAGAGGAAGGGGCTGGGGGATTTATAGATGGGAGTCCTAGGGTTCTCATCGGAGTTTGATTGGCCTTGGGACTCACTTTTCTGGTCAGATTCAAAAAGGAGGACTCTTTTGGGAGTCCTCTTCCATCTCACATGCTCAGCACGTGAGATTTCAAATAATTTTTTTTTTGCTTGCTTTAATATTCATGTAGAAAAAATTTTAGGGATCCGAACCTTTACATTTTCCCTTCTTAAATAATTTTGTCCTTGAAATTAGTACACTACAAAGCCAAAACCTAAAAGGCAGAAAATTCTTATTTTATGCTTGATCTCTTAAATATCTTTTTTCACTCGAAAGGAAATTCCAATCCTTTAGCATAACATCCTCCAAATTAGAACAAATCTTTTTGATGAAATTTAAATAACTTAAACCACCATATTTTTTTGGTGCACTTTGATCTAAATCCATCAAATATCTCATGTTTGCTAAATAATTTCTGAACTAATAAAATTATAGATCGTCAATCCCTCAAATTATAAGCCCAGATGAATCACCTCTATCATAATCCCTGATAATCATAACCCTAAGTTTCCATATTATTTATATTATGTCCTAGTCACTTATATCATAGTCCCTAATGATTATAACCTAAGCTCTGATACCATTCTGCCATGCCCCAAATCCAACACCTGGGTCAGGCACATGATGGCCACACACTCTTTAAGAAAATTTTTTAAAGAATATGCAAGATCTTAAAATCTAATACAACCTTAGTATTTATAAACAATGATAATCTAATTTCATAATAATTAATAAAATTTATATAATTATAAATTTAATTTCTTCAATCATCCTATCAGATATCAGTGATACTCTAACTATTAATCTATTCATCTATGAACCCAAACTATAGTCAATCATGAACATCTTGCAACCACTACAAGAAATTAGTTTATTAGCGATGGCAAAGAGACCATTGCTAATAACCTATTTTACCGACAACTTATTACGATAGAAATCAAACCAATCATAATAAGTGTAAAGACTTATTAGCGACGGTCATTTTTGTTATTAGCGACAGCTGTCCATCGCTAATAAGTTAAATTATTATTAGTAACAGCTTTAGCGATACAATTTAGCCATCGTTAATGATATGCCCTAAAATCTCCCTCAGGTCCCCCATGGGCTCGATTCTATTGGCCGTCACCTTCTCTTTCTTCCCCCACCTCTAATGCCCCTTCTCCCCCATCGTGGCATTGGAACCTCCAACCTCCTTGTTAGGATTTGATGCCTCAAGATTCAGCCTATATTGAGCCCACAGCAAGGTTCGCGGTGAAAAATAGAATCCAACGAGATCAAGATCACCCGAAACGGAGCTCGGATGGAGGAGATACGAGCTTTTGAAGTTAGCATGAGATTCGAGGCGATGGAGGACCATCGGCGGCCGGTGGCGGGCGGCAGCGGCGCGGCCGCAGGCGGCGGCGTGCGGGACGTGCGACCTAGGCCCGCGCGGGACGTGCAACCCACGCAGACGGGCGGCCCAGCCGGGCGCGCAGCCCAGGCAGGTGCGCGGCCAGCCCGCACCCAGGCCCGCACGGGAGCGGGCCGGCCCAGGCCCAATGGCCTGCTGGCCCTTTGCCCCGATCCACCGTGGACCGGGCGGTCCACGGTTGGGTCTGTGGACCATGTGGGCGTTTCCCACACATTTCGTACGGTCCACGGTACAATTCTGTGGAGTGATCACGATCAGAGGGCATGGGTTGATCTGTTTTTTGATCCGACGGTTCAGAACCTGATTTGGGTTGATTAAGGACTCTTAAACCTAATCTAATTTGGTTTTAACCCTTTAAAAGGGCCTGTGGACGAACAATAAATAGGGGGGTTCGGGTTTTCTCGCCGTACATAGCCGTACGAACCCAAGAAGAGAGAGAGAGGCGAAAGCGCTGAGAGAGTAGGAGCAGGGCTCCTGGACAGCGATCGCTAGGCACTTCAGGGGTTCAGGGTGTCTTCCAAGAGAGAGAGCGCTTTTGTGAGGAGAACTTCTAGTGAGAGAGAATTGAGTGTACAAGAGTTGAGGGTGAGGTCTCCTCTTGTAAATTTTTTTTTTCAGAGTGAAGTTTGCATGCTTCGTGGAGATGAGCCCTTTTGTGGCTGATCCATGTATTTTGATTGTTTTTCCTTTTGTTTTGTTTCTTCTTTCTTTCTGCTGCATCGCGTAGTACTGAAAAGGTCTTGGGAGATGGTGTCCTGGCCAGACATCCACCCAACAAGTGGTATCAGAGCAAGGTGGTACAAGGATGCAGATTGCAGTGGTGGTGAGCAAGACTGAAGATGGAGAAGACAAAAACAATCAAAATGGAGATCAACAAGTTCGATGGTAAGAGCAATTTCTCTTTGTGGCAGGAAAGGGTGAAGGACGTGCTCATCCAACAGGGGTTGATCGATGCTCTCTTGTGCGATGAGAAGCCGACCACCATGGAGGTGCAGGATTGGAAACGGCTACAGATGCAGGTGGTGAGTACCATCTGCATGTACCTGGTAGATGAGGTGGTGATCCATGTGCTGAGCGAGATTTCTCCGACGGTGCTGTGGTCGAAGCTCGAGGAGTTGTACATGGCGAAGTCTCTCACCAACACACTTTTCCTCTGGAGGCAGTTTTATCAACTGCGGATGACTGATTGACAGAGCGTGCAGGAGCATCTCAGCCACTTTCAGAAGATCCTCACCGACCTCCTCAGCGTTGGCGAGAACGTTGAGGAGAAGACCAGGGCACTGGTTTTGCTGGTGTCGCTTCCTCCTTCGTACGAGTCCTTGGTGACTGCTTTTCTAGTGGGAAAGAGCACCATCAAGATGGATGAGGTCACTGCGGCGATACTCCAGAACGAAGTTCTCAGGAGGGAGAACCCAGCTTCGAGCTCAGGTGGCGGTAGCTCAGCTTTGGTGGCTTCTGAAGGAGCAGGAGGCGGTAGACGGAGCGACAGGAGATCGCAACGAGGGCGGTCTAAGTCCAGGAGAGACTTGAGCAAAATCAGGTGTTACCGGTGTGAGGAGTTGGGACATCTAGCCAGAGATTGCCCTCAACTGAAAAATCGGACAGTGGCTGCTGTAGCGACGGCCGGCAGCAATTTAGATGGAGATGTCCTGAAGATATCTGATGAGGTATCTACTTCTTTCCAACAGTGGATATTAGATTCTGCATGCTCCTATCATGTATGTTGCAGAGAGGAGCAGCTTGACTTCCTGGAGAATAGTGAGGGCACTGTATATCTGTCGGATGGATCGAACTGTGCGATCAGAGGCATTGGGATGGTCAGCTGGAGGACACATGACGGTGCAGTGAGGAGATTGAGGGAGGTCTGATACATACCCAATTTCAGGTAGAATCTTATCTCACTTAGCAGACTGGATTCAAGAGGCTACAGGACGGTAGCTGGTGGAGGAATCCTGAGGGTGCTACGCGGCAATAGGATTATGCTGGAGGAAAAGAAGGAGAGCAGAGGACATTATTACCTGGTAGGGAGCCCAGTGCGAGGTGGAGCTTTGGGAGCCAGGTGGAGCCCAGAGCGAGGTGGAGCTCCAGGAGGTGGATCGGGCATGAGACAGGAGACTCAGGAGGATGAGAGGCGACGTTGCAAGGTGAGATTCCTATTGCCGTAGGATGATGTCCCGAGCAGGTCTCAGGTCAGGAGGAGCACAGCATACGATGGAGATGGGATCGAGCAGCCTGGCTCGACTCCCATATTTGCCCATCCATGATCAGCAGGCGATTGCCCCAGGGCATGGGGGCAAGGAGATCCAAAAGCTCTTGGAGTTTGAAGGAGGCCGAATATCGAGTCAAGGTGGAGATTGTTAGGATTTGATGTCTCGAGATTCAGTCCACATTGAGCCCACAGTGAGGTTTGCGGCAAAAAATGGAGTCTAACGAGATCAAGATCACCCGAAACGGAGCTTAGATGGAGGAGATACGAGCTTTTGAAGTCGGCATGAGATTCGAGGTGGTGGAGGACCACCGACGGCCGGCGGCAGCAGTGCGGCCGCAGGCGGCGGCGCATGGGACGCGCGACCCAGGCCTGTGCGGGACACGTGACCCATGCGGGCGGGCGGCCCAGCCAGGCGTGCGGCCCAAGCGGGCGCGCGGCCAGCCCGCGCCCAGGCTCGCGCGGGAGTGGGCCGGCCCAGGCCCAGTGGCCTGCTGGCCCTTTGCCCCGGTCCACCTGGACCGGGCGGTCCACGGCTGGGCCTGTGGACGCACGGGCGTTTTTCATGTGTTTCGTGCGGTCCACGGCACTATTTCATGGACTGGTCGTGATCGGAGGGCGTGGGTTGATCTGTTTTTTGATCCGATGGTTCAGAACCTGATTTGGGTTGATTAAGGACTCTTAAACCTAATCTAATTAGGTTTTAACTCTTTAAAAGGGCCTGTGGATGAACAGTAAACATGGGGGTTTGGGTTTTCTCGCCGTACAGAGCGATACAAACCCGAGAAGAGAGAGAGAGGCGAAAGCACTGAGAGAGAAAGAGCAGAGCTCCTAGACAGTGGTCGCCAGGCACTTCAGGGGTTCAGGGTGTCTTCCAAGAGAGAGAGAGCTTTTGTGAAGGAAACTTCTAGTGAGAGAGAATTGAGTGTACAAGGGTTGAGGGTGAGGTCTCCTCTTGTAAATTTTTTTTTTCATAGTGAAGTTTGCATGCTTCGTGAAGGCGAGCCCTTTTGTGGCTGATCCACGTATTTTGATTATTTTTCCTTTTGTTTTGTTTCTTCTTTCTTCCTACTGCATCGCGTGGTACTGAAAAGGTCTTGGGAGGTGGTGTCTTGGCCAGACATCCACCCAATACTCCTCCCCCCAGACCTTGCACCGTCGTCTCCATCTTGGATCCGACATCCCCACACCAGATCTACTATTTTCGAGCCCCCATCCTTGAACTCTCTTCTTCCTTAGCACTATCCGCAGCCTCCTAGAGCCGACATCCCACTACCCGACCTCCCCCTTCTTTCTAGCCTCCCCTCTTCTTTCCCCACCGCCATGCCTGACTGGATCGGCCTTCCTCTCACTGGATCGACCATGCCCCGCCTCCCTCTTCATCCCCCCCTCCCCCCTTCTTCCCTAGTTGTGCCATCAAAGTGCCGCACTACTGGACCTACGCCCCACCTTCCCCCTTCTTTCCAAATCGTGCTGTTGGAGCACCACACCGCCAGACCCGCGCCCCAGTTGGACTACGCATTGTTCTTGCCTTCCTTGTGAGTATTAATGATGGTGACGGAGCTGTCACCATATGTCATTCCCTTTTCTTTAAATATTTAATATTTAAGTATAGATTTATTAGGTTTATTTAAATTAATAAAATTTGAATTTAATTTGTACACGAGAAGCACATACATTCTCGATCACCGATAAGATCCGGACGAGCCTTGCTTTCATATGAAATCTCGCATCTGGTTGTGCTCTTGGGAGGTGGAACCACTCTGGGGACCTCTCCGATGAGAGTAGCCCCAATGCCTTTGACAGCAGGGATTCAAGGTCGGGCCACCGTCGGACTGGCTCTAGCTCACTGATCTACTCTGACGATAGTCAGAGCGGCTCGATGAGTTCTCCGGTGACCGATGTGCTTTGGACTAGGAATATTTACCCCTCACAAATGATATGGGCCAGTCCGATTGGATTCAAACTAGGCTCAAGCCTCATATTTTAAAAGCTTCTAGGCCTTAGGCCCGGCCTGAAGTCTGAAAAAAATTTTCAGACTAGGCTCAAGGAGGGGTATGGCCCAGCCCAATCCGACCCTTTTTCGGCCCATTGCCTGGATGCCATGCTGGTGTGCTAGCATGGCCTAGTTGTCTGGCACGCCCCAAGTCCTCATGCATGGGATGCACTTCCGGACCATCCCCTTTTGTAATGATACTATGTACTTTAGAACTCACTAATTTAAAAATTTTAAGAATATTGCATTGCATATAACCATAAATCTATCTTTTCATTAATGTACATATTCTGACATCCGTATATTTATATATTTTTATACGGATAGGAGAATTATATTTATTGGTCAATTGATTGTCTAGTATGGATAGTTTGAAAAATATGATTAATTTTATAGATCATTACAGTAATCAAACGGTATGATGAGGGTTTGAAAAAAATTTTGGATAATATTTTTTTTAATTCTTCTCATACATCTTATGCTATGTGGGGGAGAACTAAGGGAAGATACTGTCAAATTTTTTTTTGATCTCTATTGTATATCATTTGATTACTGTACTTGACCTATAGAATTAATATAATTTTTGAACAGGATAGGACCTTTTATACCTATTAGTTGATGGTAGGATATAATTATTATATAAGCTATTTAAAATTATAAAATAGTCATTTAGCTATTGCCTTGTATTTGAATATGCAGAATGCTTAGGTAGTATGCCATGGGCCGTAGTTGGATAGCCCATTGAGTAGTCGATGGGATGATTTCTACTGAATATAAGGAGGGTGTAGAGTACCTTTGTGATTATGCTTTTGAGAATATGGCACACTTACATCAAGGGTAGGCTTGCTGCCCTTGTAAGAAATGTGGTAATAGAAAAATACTTGATAGGGATACAATAACTGTCAATTTATATAAGAATGGATTTATGCCCAACTATAAGCATTAGTACCTGCATGGGGAGATGTGGAAGATAGTTGCAAGGGTTAGAAATGAGCAGCACAGGGATATAGATAGAATGGTAGACATGGTTATGGATACTGCTGGTCTTGAATTTAACTAGGATGTGGAGGATAATCCAGAAGCTGACAGCGGTGATTTCTATTGTATGCTGAGAGATGCTAATAAACCACTATGGTTGAGATATAAAACACACACTATATTATCAACTATATCAGAGTTATTGAACTTAAAGGTCGGTTTAATACGACGGTCAACTATTATGATAGGATGGTAGCAATCATTAAAAAAATACTACCGAAGGATAAGAAGCTTGTTAGAAGTTTCTATGCTTCAAAAAAAATGATGAAAGGGTTAGGCATGGGATACAAAAAGATAGATGCATGCTGTAATGATTACATGCTTTTCTATAAGGAAGACCAACTAAAGAACTCATGTGACGTATGCAGTGAAAGTCGATTTAAGCTGAGGCAAGAGGATAGAAATAAAAAAGACATACCATACAAGGTTCTTCGATACCTTCCCCTCACTCTTAGACTTCGGAGGCTCTACTTAACTAAGAGTACTGCCAACAGATGAGATGGTATAAAGAAGAGATTCACAAATACTCCGATATGATGACTCATCCATCAGATAGTAAGATATGAAAGAAATTTGATGCTTGCCATCCTTTATTTGCTCAGAAATCATGCAATATCAGACTAGATCTATCTATCGATAGGTTTACACCATTCAGTCATACAACGGTATCTTATTCATATTGGCCAGTTTTTATTATTCCATGCAATCTGTCGCCTGGAATGTACATGAAAGAACATAACATCTTTATTATATTAGTCATTTTTGGACTATAACATCCTTGTAGAAGCATTGATATACATCTAAGACCTTTTGTTGATGAGTTAAAATTCTTATGGTCCGATGGCATACATACTTTTGATGTATTGAAGAAGTAGAATTTCATAATGAAGGCTGCATTAATATGAATCATTAGCAATTTTTCTGCTTGTGGGATACTATCAGATTGGAGCACTCATGAAAAGATAGTATATCCCTATTGTATGGAGAATATAAAAGCATTTCAACTTGAGCATGATCATAAATCCTGCTGGTTCGATTGTCATCATCAATTTTTCCCTGAGCATCATTCTTTTCGAAAGCAGCAGGATAGTTTTAGGAGGAATAAAATAGAGATAGATGAGGCACCCTCATGACTTAGTGGTATGGAAGTATTTCAGAGGGTATCTCAATTGGATGAAGTTCAGTTTGGCATACTATTTGATAAGCAAAAATCTTAGAGGTTTAGTAAAACTCATAATTGGGTGAAGCACAGCATCTTTTGAAAATTACCATATTGATCTATCAAATTGATCCGTCATAACCTTGACATTATGTACATTAAAAAGAATGTGTTTGATAATATTTTCTACATTATTATAGATGTTAAGTGTAAGAAGAAGGACAACCCCAAGGCCTGAGCAGATATGAAGAACATATACAAATATCCTCTATTACAGCTGGTTGATATATATTCGAAAAAAATTTTGAAGCTGAAAGCAACTTATAACTAGGGAGCAGTTGAAGGACATATGTGAATGGTGTAAAAATCTTAAATTCTCAGATGATTATGTAAGTAATCTAGTTTGGTGCATCAATATGAAAGATTATAGGTTTTATAGATTAAAGAGCCATGACTGTCATGTCTTCATGCAATGATTACTCTCATTAGCTTAGCATGATCTTCTTTCCAACCCTATATGGAGTTTTTTGATCGAGCTTAGTCTTTTTTTCGGAGACATTTGTGCTATCGAACTATCCATAGATCACATCTCCAGTTTTGAGGCTAGCAGTGTAGAGACTATATGCAAGTTGGAGAAGATATTCTCTCTTATTTTTTTTGACTCCATGGAGTACCTCATAATTCATCTGGCATATGAAGCTAGGGTCAGGGGACCAGTACAGTATAGATGGATGTATCTATTTGAAAGATATATACACTGTCTCAAGAAAAAAGTAAAAAATAAGGTCAAAGTTGAAGGTTCTATTGTGGAGACTTACATAATTGAAAAAATTTTTAATTTCAGCCGACACTACTTTAACCCCATTATGCAGATAAAGCTGACTTAAGTGGATCGATATGATGGTAGTGGTGGTGAGGGATCAAAGGTAGAGATCTCAATATTTACCTATCTTGCTTGTGAATTTAGGCACGAGATTCATTGGGTATTAACTGATACTGAAATTTGATAGGTAGAGATGTATGTTTTGCTAAACTACATGGAGGTCGACCAATATATTGAGTAAGTATCCATCATAATCTCAACTCTTTAATCACTTGTCATCCTATACTTATCTTATACATATATAGGCAATATGATGAGATGCTAAGATGGGACAATCCGATGATAAGCGAGAAAAAAATTTCTACTCAGCATTCATAGAACTGCAAATTAGTTCCATCAATTGGTAAGCGACCATTATCTAGTCATTTATTTTATTTTTCTAAATTTATTCTTTGTGTAATATGCAGGTCATGCAAGGAGGTGAGTCCATACCTAAGAAGCTAAAACCATTAGATTACAGGCCATCAAAATACATGATATGTTATAATGGCTGTAATGTAAATGATTTTAAATTTCACACCCAGTAATATGGATATCATAAGAGTATAATGAACAGTAGTATATGTATAAAGGGTAGCTGATGGAAAGAGGCAGAGAGTGACTACTATGGAATCCTCGAAGAAGTAATCAAGTTAACCTATCTTAGAGGTAATAGTGTTATTCTATTAAAATGCTGATGTTTTGATATCGACAATTATATGAAGGTTGATCCACGATATGGGCTTATTGAAATCAAACATGGATCAAAAGCTTAAGTCAACAACCCTTTTGTGCTAGTTTAATAAGCTATTCAAGTTTATTATACACCTTTTCCATCAAAGGAGAGAGGAAGAAAAGATTTGTGAGCTGTATGTAAAATTAAATCTCGAGCTGTTCATTACGAGCTTGAAGAAGAAGAAGAAGAAGAGCCCTATTTACTAGAATGCTTTCAAGAGGATGAAATATTAGGAGTTCATCAGCCTTTAATAGATGTCAAGTTGGATGCTCCAAAAATTCTCATACATGATGGACAACATGAGGAAGTAGATCATATTGAGTTTGTTTTAAAGGGCAATCTTATCCAAAAAGATGAAGAAGAGGAAGAAGAGGAGGAAGAGAAAGAATCAGAAGAAGAATCTGATGGATACCAAATATTTGAAGAGGTCGATGAGGAGTCGACCCTATGAAGCAAGGAGTCGACCCTAAGATCAAAGGAGTCAACTATGGCATGCTGGAGAAGAGTGGCACATAGCAGGAGTCGATCTTAGGGCTGGGGGTGTTGACTCCCAAATAATCATAGTCAACCCCAAGGCAGATGGAGTAGTTTTTATCTTTGTTGTGTACTTATTTTATTTACTTTTCATACTTGCATTGGATCATTTCAATTATTATACTAGTTGCCATAATTATATAATTAATCTATGAATCTATTTATTTTTATTTTTAAAGGTTATAGGATGATTACTCCCAAAGGATGGAGTTGTGCTAGTCGAAGAGAGCTTCAGAGGATAGATCTCTAGAGGATAGAGCTCTCAAACGGCTAGCTCATATGGTTCTACGGCATCCATACCACGGGATAAACTCTAATACTTTAGAAATTCTCCAATAGGTTATTGTGTCCATCATTATCTAATATAATATTCTTTATGATCTTTTGCTACTCTCAAATTTGGATGATGTGGGGTCATCATTAACCTTATAGTCACATGGAGCAGCGGCCAGCTCTCAGCCTCAGTGCTGTGGTAGAGGACCCATCCAGCTTGCGACACCTCTGACTCAACCAGAGGATAGAGAGCTCGTACACATTCAAAGCCGCTTATAAGTATTAGATCTTCGAGAAATATGTTTAAAAAAATTTATCCATTTTAGAATCAATATTTATTATTCAAAATCAATTTTGCAAGACATTTAGAGAGCCTAGGGTGTCTCGTGTGGTTATCAGGATAATCTGATGATTGATGTTGGGATCAATGGATAAGTTCTTTAGTTGACTATCAGGGGCTCGTGACGCTGCATGGGAGATGTTCATGGTAAATCAAAAATATTTAATTTTTAAATTCATAGTATGTTGGCATGTTTATATTCTATTTATTAATATATGTCATCCTTTATTTGCAGTCATACTACTGATTCGAGACTCCTGAGGATGAGGAGGTCGGTCGTTGGACCTTCGAGAAGGTTGCTACACATAGGCTCTAGGATGGGCTGTACCACCTCAGGTAGGCTGCCATTGAGTTCTCCAGTTTTGAGTCACTATCGAACTGAAAGTTTTTCATGGATCATTGGATGCGGACGGATATATGGGAGGCCCTCTGTGACCAGTGGAGTAGTGAGGAGTACTCCGACAAATGACAAAGGGCCCGACAGAATCGAACTATCTAGCAGAATCCAATCAAGCACACTGATGGCTTTGTTGGCACATATATTGTCACAACCCAAATCCAGCATTTAGATCGGGCATGTGATGGCCGCACATTCCTTAGGATGAGGCCCTAAAGAATATGCAAGGCCTACATTTATTCATCAGTCCAACTCAAATTTTTAATATTTTTTAATCAATAAAAATATATATAATTATCCTCTAAGATCCTATGCTCCTCATTGCTCAGTCTCAAACCCCATAGAATCTTTTGGATTTAGAAAAAATAAAAGGAGGGAGTGAGCTTTACAGACTCGGTAAGTTGCCAATATCTTTGAGGGATCAAACACAATTACTTTTCAAAATATAACAGTTTATCAATAATATGTAACAACATAATTTTCTTTCAAAATATGCCGTGTACATCAGTAAAAGCCAGAAAAAATTCTCTCTCAATCTTCGTTAACTACGGCCACGATCAACCTCGTGACAAGACTCAGAAGAGACTAGCTCCTGAATATAAAATACCCAATCTATCGACGTGTACTAGTGATCAGCCCCACTGGCTAGGCTTAAAAGAAAACTAGCTCTGATTCATACGGCCATGGTTAGCCCTGTGACAAGGCAAGGAGATTAGCTTTGAAAATAAATATACAAATGCATCAACGTGTGCCAGTGATCAGTCCTGACTGGCTAGGCCCAGAAAGACTAACTCTACCAGTGATCAGTCCCGACTAGCTAGGCTCAAAAGAAATATATTTCTGATGTGTGGCTAACAATCAGTCCCGTTGGCTTGACTCAGATCATAGTCTAACTGGAGAATTTTTTCATGATTTTACCATAACCAATTTTCTATAAATAATGATACTTATTTTTATAATAGTGTCAACTCAATTTTTATATCATCCAAAAGAGTAATAAAATAATTTTTATTCAAGATTTCATGCATCGATCAATATATATAATTTTCTTTTCAAAGATCATGCAATATTAATATAAGAAAATCATCTCTTTCCAAAAATTTATATCATGTAAAAATGATATCATGCTTGTTCTGACTTTTCTAAATTACTTTTCATAAATAAATACATAATTTCAAACTTCATTAATTTTTAAACATTTTATATACAAAATTTAAATTTTTTTAAAAATTTATAAATATGTATATAAAAATAAATCCAAAGATAAGAAAAAACTTACCACTGATCAGATCAAAAATTCTTCAATCTTCTTAGCCCGATCTCTAAATCTGGTGTCTGATGTTTGCCTGATATTGAAGGCTCTGATAACAAGTTTTATTTAATCTTAATTTAAAAAAAATAGAAAGGGTCTTTCCATCTGGTCTGATCTAGATCTAAATTTAGTTTAATTCCTAACTCAGATCTATACAATTTAGATTGACCCAGACTCAATTAGATTGAGTCCAATCCATAGATTAGGTTCAATTTTGAGTCCAATCTACCAACTTGATTTAACCTAGGCTCAATTGAATTGGGTTCAATCAGATAAACTATGTTTACCCAGATTAAACTCATCTCTCTCTTCCTCTCTCTCCCTCTCTCTTTCTCTTTCTCTTTTAACAGATCATAAGACCCCCCCTTTGAGGTTCATGAGGTCAATCGGTGGAGGGGATTTTGACGACGAAGCAGCTGGACTGGCTGAGGGTGGTGGTGCAATGATGGCTAAAGGTGGCAGTCAGTCGATGATGATCGGGGACTCCACCAAAAATCAGAGAAGGCACTGCCCTAGAGCTGGAAGGGAAAGGGAAGAAGAAGAAGAAGGGAAAAAACTTATCGGAGATGGCAGCGGTGGTGATGGCAGCAGCATGCGAGGTTAATTCTAACGGTTCTCTTACCCGACGTCCCTTGGCACAGGTAAAATAAGATTTTGGAAAGAAGAGTTAGGGTTTTAGGAAGGCAGCGATGCTTGACATAGCAACACGATGGTTGCCGAAGATGAAGAAGAAGGAGAAGGATGGGGATTTCGGTGAGGGTTCTATCAAGAGGTATAGGGTTTAAATAAAGGAGGGATGGGGTGAGATAGATCTAATCTTTCTCGAATAAGGCCGAGCCTCACTGACGTGTCTCATCCCAATTCCTCCCCCATTGACCATGGATGGACTCGAGACAGGGTTCCCCTATTCTAGTCGAACACGGCATCGTCTCTCCTCCCCTCCCTGCAACTCTTTCATTTTCTTTTTTTTTTTTTTGATTCTGGTGAAGTCAGCAAGGGTTGCTGGGTTGTGGTTGAACCAGGACCAAAGGACTGATTCTCACATTCTCCCCCCTAACAAAAATTTTATCCTCGAAATTTGAGAAATCTAGATCTTCCGAAGTTAAAGGTGCTCAATCGTAAAAATTTGCATATACCAATTTGTTCTGGTTTGGTATTTATGAGCATATAATCACATTACGAAAATACTCATAAGCAATTTGACCCCTTGGGTCAACTACACTATTCATGCAAATTTCTGCACCCAAGCACAAACTCTTCCCAAAAATACTTTATAAATCGGCATCTCTATGTCAATTCTGGTATTTCACCTCTTTGATATATAAATAAAGATCTCGTATCTTCTCAATCAATTTCAATATGATCAAAAACTTTCTATCACATTTAGAATTAAAATACAAACTAATAAGATCAGCACCAATTAAGTGACGAAGATTCTGAGATTGAGATATATGCAGTCATTTACGCTTGGTTTGGGATCAATTGGATACAAAAATCTTACAGCATGATCTATTTATTAAAATCAATTACATTTGGAATAGAGCTTGAAATGAATTCAGCACAAACACTATGATGAAGTTTTGATTCCATAAAAGATAATGGCTCATCTTGATTAAAATTAAATCATCAAATGATTGTGAAAGTGATAATGATTATGTAGTAATGACCTTAGTCACAATGGTCCAACATGATTATGAAAATGATCTTAGAATTGAATCATAAAAATTAAATCCAAAAAAATAAAGTATCGATATTATGATTCCTATGTCAGAGTTGAGATCATAGGGAGGAAATGAATCAAACTAGATTTATTCAGATACTTGATAAATAGATCAAATTTAATTAATAATCAACTAACATGAGATATAAGGTGGTCAAAACTTTTCTTAACACAACCAATATAGTCACATTATGACTAGCCTAAGAATCTATATTATTCATATTTCTCTTTTATAAATGAAAACCTCTTTTATTGGAGATTCATATCTTACATCATAATACATTTCAAACGACAGTCAATACTTTTGATTAATTTTAAATGACTCAACCACCATAATTTTGCTGTGCGACTTTGATTAACACTCTCTATTTTTTTTTAATGATACCAGATTTAAATTCTATAAAATCCAAGCAAAAATTTTGTTATCAAGTATATTAGATCATAATTATATCTTGAGATAATTACCATATTCATACCATTGTATGATTAAGATATTAACTTCTAAATTTGATTTGAGTCAAGCCAACTTTGGATCACCTTGACAATTTAATTAGATAATTTAAATCAATCTCTCTCTTTTGAGAAAATCAACTTCTGACTTATTCATTATGATCCTGTAAATTGTTTGCGCATCATAATTAGAGAAGTGAACCAATTTTAGAAGATCACCTCATAATATTAGGTAAATAAAATATTCTTTTTAGCTAAATTTTATCATAATCATAGAAGTCTTCCTTACTTGTAATATCCTTGAGTATTCATTTGATTACCTTCTTTCTATTATCTTTATCAACCAAAACTACAATAGTCTTTTAATTCAAAATAACTTTCAATAAATTCAAGATTGCATTGCTATCACATCCTATTAAATTTTTAAAATAAATTCAATGCTAACACAACATAACATAACCCATCTATATTACTCAAAATATATATTTTCTCCTATATCAGTTATTCAACCTCGATGACTTTGTCAACATTTAATCTACATCAATCTTCTATGCCTCAATCCTAAGGATCATAATTCATATCCATAAGGGAAACATGGACATTATGTCACAAATTAATTGACTTTAAACATCAATAATTATTTTGAGATAATCAATCAAGATCTTAATTCTACCCCACTCTCACTAATCAAGTTCTTATGATCTTTAACCTAAGCTCTGATACTACTTTATCACAATTCAAATCCAGCATCTAGATCAGGCACGTGATGGCTACACACTCTTTAAGATGAGGTCCTAAAGAATATACAAGGCCTACTTTTATCCATCAATCTAACTCAAATTTTTAATATTTTTAATCAATAAAAATATATATAATTATCCTTTAAGATCTTATACTCCTCACTGCTCAATCCCAAGCCCCATATAATGTTTTAGATTTGAAAGAAAAAAAATAAAAAGAGAGAGTGAGCTTAACGGGCTCAGTAAGTTACCAATATCTCCGAGGGATCAAACATAATAACTTTTTAAAATATAATAGTTTATCCATAATATATAACAATATAATTTTTTTTTAAAATATGTTGTGCACATCAGTAAAAGTTAAAAAAATATTTCTCTCAATCTTCGTTGACTATGGCCACGATCAGCCCTATGACAAGGCCTAGAGAGATTAACCCTTGAATATGGAATATCCAATCCATCAGTGTATATCAGTGATCAACCCCACTGGCTAGATGCAGAAAGAAACTAGCTCTAATTTATATGACCACAATTAGCCCCTTGACAAGGCAAAGAGATTAACTCGAAAAATAAACATGTGAATGCATTAATATGTGCCAATGATCAGCACCGACTAGTGAGACCTAGAAGGACTAACTCTACCAGCGATCAGCCTTGATTGGCTAGGTCCATCAGAAATGCATTTCTGACATGTGGCCAATGATCAGTCCTATTGGCTAGATCTAGATCATAGTCTAACTAGAGAGTTTTTTTGTGATTTTTTCACAATCAATTTTTGATAAATAATGATAATTATTTTTATAACAGTATCAACTCAATTTTTATATCATCCAAAAGAGTATTAAAATAATTTTTATTCAAAATTTCATACATCGATGAACATATATAATTTTTTTTCCAAAGATCATGCAATATTAATACAAAAAAATCATCTCTTTCCAAAAATTTATATCATTCAAAAGTGACATCATGCTTGATCCAACTTTTTTAAATTACTTTTCATAAATAAATGCATAATTTCAAACTTCAATAATTTTTAAACATTTTATATACAAAATATAATTTTTTTTTAAAACATGTAAATATGTATATAAAAATAAGTCCAAAGATAAGAGAAAACTTACCATTGATTAGATCCAAAATTCTATAATCTTCTTAGTCCAATCTCTAGATTCGGTGTCCAATGTTCTCCTGATGTTGAAGACTCTAATAACAAGTTTTATTTAACCTCAATTTCAAAAAAAATAAAATAAATAGAAATGATCTTTCAATCTAATCTGGTCTAGATCGTGATTTAGGTTAATTCCTAACTTAGATCTATACAATTTGGATTGACCCAAACTCAATTAGATTGAGTCCAATCAATAGATTAGGTTCAATTTTTGAGTCCAATCTACCAACTTGATTTGACCTAGGTTTAATTAAATTGGATCCAATCAGATAAACTATATTCACCCAGATTAAACCCATCTCTCTCTTCCTCTCTCTCTCTCTCTCTTTCTTTCTCTTTTAACCGATCACAAGATCCCCCCCTTTGGGGTTTCTTGAGGTTGACCAGTGGAGGAGGTTTTGATGATGAAGCAGTTGGACCAGTTGAGGGTGGCAGTGCGATGATGGCCAGAGGCGATGGTTGGCCGACGATGATCGGGGACTCCACCAAAAAGTAGAGAAGGCATTGCCCTAGGGCCGGAAGAGAAAGGGAAGAAGAAGAAGGGAAGAAAACTTATCGAAGATTGCAGCAACAGTGATGGCAATAGCATGCAAGGCGAATTCCAATGGTTCTCCTACCCGACATCCCTCGACATAGGTAAATAGGGTTTTGGGAAGAAGGGTTAGGGTTTTAGAAAGGCGGCAGTGCTCGACACAGCAACACGATGGCTATCGAAGATGGGCAAGAAGGAGGAGGATGAGGATTTTGGTAAGGGTTATATCAAGAGGTGTAGGGTTTAAATAGAGGATGGATGGGGTGAGATAGACCCAATCTTCCTCGAATAAGATCGAGCCTTACCGACATGTCTCATTCCAATTCCTCCCCTACTGGCCATGGATGGACTCAGAATAGGATTCTTCTGTTCTAGTCAAACACGGCATTGTCTCTCCTCCCCTCCCCATGACTCTTTCATTTTTTTTCATTTTGATGAAGTCGACAAGGGATGCCAGCTTCGAGTTGAATCGGGTCCAAGGGATCAGTTCTCACACATGTTATATCAGATAGATTGGTAAAAATTTTAAACTTATAGTAATCTCATATTTAGTTGATCATATGTTAGTTTTTATTAACTTAATTTTTTTATTTGTTGTAGACATGGCAGCTGCAGTTGTGAGAGGTCACACACCAATCTAGAAGGATAGATGATTACTTAGATTCTAGATCCAAAAAGATCATGATAAAATAAAATATTTTTTATTAAATTTTTATATATACTAATATGTATAATAGCACTAATAAAGTTTTAAATTATGTAGGTGGATTATGTAGAGTACGTCGTAACATGGCACGGTGAGGACCCATCCTCTCAACCCCTCCTTGACCTCGAGGGATGGCTTAGGGCCACTGGAGGGGTTAGTAGGAGCTGGGTCATAAGGTTTGGACATAGCTTCGACCCTCCAGTAGCTCGTTGGTCTTCGATGTCCTCCTCTCAAGCCTCGATGACCTAGACATAGGGTGATGCACATGTCGAGGACGTCGTATAGAGGCTTTTTTGCCAGCGACCTTAGAGCTTCCAAGATGTCATCCGTGATATGGTGGTTGAGATTCTTCAGAATCCATATCTATATGATTAGCTGAACTCGTTATTATAGCCATCACAATAGGTAAGTCAAGCAGTATTAATAAATTTCTTTATTTGTTTTAAATTTTTATATTTAAAAGCTTCATATAGTTAGGCTTGAGTTGGAGAAAGGAGATCTAGGGTCAAAAGTCAATCTACCTATCAATGGACGGGATGGAGGTGTAGATATATCCATATTATTGAATGAGACATGTAAGAATAATCTATTTGAGAATCAAAAGAGTATATCAAAATATATCCCTTCATGCCAATTTAGGCTTAAGATAGGAGGGAGGGATATCAAGAGGGGTCAAAATTCAATCTAACCATTCGATAGATAGATTAGAGATGTCTATAACTTCATATCATTGAATGAAATATGTAGGAATAATCCATTCGAGAATCAGAGTAGTACATCAAAATATGTCTCTTCATAAAGATTTAGGCTTCAGGTGCATCAATTACAATAGTTTTATAGTTTTAATTAATTTAGTTCTAAAATTATTAATAAAATTTTATTTTTTTATTACAAAATATTGGGATATTCAGCTCTCATCATCTACTACTGTAGAGAATGCACAGGAGCAGGAAGAGGAGGATGATCTTCATTGATTTTTTTTAGTTTTGATATAATATATTTAAAATTTGAGCAGTGTTGTTTGTATAATTTAATTTTGATGTAATATATAATATTAATTTTTTATTTATGATGATGATAATTAATTGTTAGTTGGTATAATGTTTGTAAATATATATTGCTTGTTAATACAATTATAATAGATTTTAATAAATATAATTATTTATTAATTAAATTATAATATATTTTAAAAAAATATAATTATTAAAAATATTTTTTTTAAAAATTTTTTTATCGATGGCTATAGTGACAAAAAAGTCATCGCTAAAGTATATTAGCGATGGCTTATTTATATTAGCGATGGCTTATTAGAGATGGAATGCCATCGCTATTATTATTTTTAATTTTTTAAATTTTGAATCTAGAAAATATTATAAATGACAAAAAGCCATCACTAATATCATTATTAGTGATGGCACCACTGCCGTCGCTAATATGCAGCTTTAATGTCAAGCTTTTTTTTGATCTTTTTTTAGCGACAATGATGTGTTGCGAATAGCCTTAGCGACGGTGTTTCTATTATTAGTGACAGTGATTGGCCATCACTAATAATGAATTTTCTTGTAGTGAACTTTGAAAAAGAAAGAAGAGAAGGTGGATGTGAGCTTTACAGTCTAATAAGAATCCCATCAAATATATATCGATATAATAATATAATTCAAAAATAATGAATGAGCTATATCAAAGAGAAATCATAAGTCATAAAATCTCATGTTAGGTATGTATTATAACTCAATAGTTATATAAACATATATATCATGAATCATGAATTATCATAAATCCATCATAAATATCACATATACATTCAAACGGCTTATTATGTATGTTTCATTGACATCTTCAAATCAATCATTATCCTTCAGTTTGGACTAATCATAGTCACACTTTGACCTATGACTGACAAATCATAAATCATACTTCAGTCCATAGTGGCAATCCATAATAATTATGCTCGACTTGCAATGACAAACCATAATAACTATGCTTGGATCTTCAATGGCAAACTAGAATATCCGTGGTTCAGTCCGTGGTGGCAAACTAAAATATCTGTGCTTCGACCTGCGGTGGCAAATAAAAATATCCGTGTTTCAGCCCGTGGTGGCAAACTAAGGTGTCATGATTCGGTCTATGACTGGTAATCCAATATATCATAATTCGGCCTATGACTGATAATGCACATCATGGCTAGTCCACATCCTCTTATATATTCAATAGTTCATTCAATAATTTGTATTACATTTTTTTCTTCCATTTCAATACATCAGATATCATGTTTCAAACAAATCAATATAGTCAACATATGATACATATATAACATACAATTATATATCTAAATAAAACCAAAATCATCATGTATGGTATGTACAAAAATATACATATAAATGATCATGTAAAGAAATTCTTATCTCTATCAGTCTTAGATCCAAGTACAACTATTGATCAATCCTTCAATCTATGAACTCAAGATCTAGGTGTTTCCATCGGATATTTTGTGCAAATAATTATACCTCTACATAATCAAGATTAAACATAAAAATCATAGATGGTTATGGATATCATGGTAAATGACCCTAACACCACTAGTCCAACACTCTTCGCAAGATTTACTGATCAATCTGAGCATACGTAAACATCTTGACCCTCTACTAGTCCCTATTATTTTTAGAGAAAGAAATCCATGAAGAGAGAGAAGCAATCTAAAGAAAAAAATTTTAGAGAGAAAGTAGAGAGAAAACTCATAGAGAGAGAAACTCATACAGAAAAAAGGTAGAGAGGGAAAAGGAGAAAAACTCCCCCCTTTTTTTCTTTTTCTTTTTTTTTCTTCTTCTCTTTTCCCCATTTTCTTTCTTCTTCATTGAAATAGGGAAAAGGGGTCTTAAGCTGACCCACTCCTATGGCTGAACCTTCTGGCATCATCCCATGATAGTTGGGGCCCTCCGATGGTCTCGACCTTCGACAACCAGAGCATGGCCGGCAATAGCGGTTGCTCCAATGGAAGGAAAAGAAAAAACAAAAAATAGGAGAGGCCTGATCCCCTAAGAAATCTGACAACCAGCAGCACAATCTGACTTTCAAAAGCTTCCTAGAGTTCAGAAAGAGGAGAAGAAGAAGGGTAGGAGGGTCAATACCTCAACTCTTGCAAAAAATCAGTGGTAACTTGATCGAAAATGCTCGATGGAAACAACCCTCTAAACCTTTGATTTTACCAATGATTTGATGCCAAAATTGGATGACTCGTAGAGGAAGGGGGCTGGGGGATTTATATATGGGAGTCATAGGGTTCTTGCTAGATTTTGCTTGGTCCTAAGACTCACTTTCCCAGTCGGATTGGAAGAGGACTCCCTTGGCCCTAAGACTCACTTTCCCAATTGGATTGAAAGAGGACTCCTTTGGGAGTCATCCTTTTCCACCTCACGTGCTTAGTGTGTGAGGTTTCAAATGATTTTTTTTATTTACTTTAATATCCATGCAGAAAAAAATTTAAGAATCTAAATTCTTATAATTCTATTGTCCCATAAAATTCTAATATTAAGGTATCAAAGCCAGTATAAGTTATTTGGCTTGAAGATTGAAGCCTTCTTTTATGTCCATAAGAATTTTGGATGAAGACCTTTAACGAACCATCTTGGCTGACTGTCGATGACTGTTTCTGGATTCCATGGTAGTAGATGTTTTATTGACTGATTTATTTTTTTTGTTGGGCTTGTGATTTATTTTTTAAAAGGCTTGAATTATTGTTTAAATAAATAAATAATGGAGAATGAAAGAAACAAATGGTGGTGGATCTGGCATCGTCATCCTTCTCGTCTATTAAGGATGGAGAGGGGGCTTCCAGTTTGCCTCCGATAGCCATCGAGCTAAGATTTAGTGCCAGTCCCACTGTCATGGCCTCCTCCATTAAAGATGGAAGATAGGAACCCATCTAAGGATTTCTTGCTAGATTCATGATGATTTCATGATGATTGGTTGCAACCCACCAGAGGAGAAGAAGCAGGGCCACTAATTAGGACTTTGGTTGGCCTCCTTATAATTCTATTTCGTAGGGCACTCGCTCTCTGATGGTGGTGGCTAGGGCTTTGCTGAGGAACCGAATCTTCGCGTTCCATGGGATGTTGATCCAGAAAACCTCACAATTACGGGGAAGTCGGTGGTGGGTCTTGAGAAATGGTGGCAGTTCGCTAATGGGGATTTTATGGTGGCTATTTTAAGGGAAAAAGTGCAGTTTGGGTGCTTTTCTCTCTGCTGTCCTCCTATTGAATCGCTACCCCACCCACAATTGGGAGGAAATTTTTGGGCTTGCGCTAGCATTTGGGAATGGCTAGTGACCCGACAGCAAAGAATCACCGAGGAAGGGGTCACCGGTCATGGGGTTTTCCGACCCTCTCGATTATAATTGGGAGAAAAGAAACAAGGAGGAAGAAGATAATGGCTTAACAAGTGTGGGTTTTGGTTTCAATCCGAAATCAGAAATCTGGTTGGACCCAATTAGTCAAAAGGAGATTTTTATAATTTAATCATTGATAAAGTAATTAGTTCCATAAAAATTCTATTAAAATTATATTTTGCTTTCGATAATAAAATTTATTATATAAAGACCCTTGGATTATTATTAAGACCCCATAATAAATTTTATTACATAAAAGTTCTCTGATAATTATGATAAGGTCCCTGATATAGTTTTATTGCATAAAAGTCTATAAATTTGCACATTACATTTTTTTTGTGTATTTTAATTTATTTATATACAAATAAAGTATTACAAACCTATTATCATATTCTTGATGATATATTCATGTCATATTTTGTATGTAAAATTTGTTGACATCATTTATAAAGAATTAAAAGTTTTTTATTTGATTGCTTCAATGTGATCATCAAAATGACCATGAACGCGTAAAACTAAAAATTTTCTATAATATATAATTTTGGATAAATATAAGATCTAATAAAGTTTTAATAATGTCTTAATTACATTTAAACTACTAAAAATATTGATTAACTCCTAAAGGAGCATCTTCATATTCGATGTTCAGATGGATGACATGGTAGGACTATATATTGGATTGAATGACATTTTTATACTTAAAGATATAGTGTTTGCTTATACTGCAATGTGCATGTCCTATTAGGTTTACTAGTGATATTATATATCTTTAAATTGGTACAGCGACTAACATGTTATAACACTCATCTAAAAGAAAGACATAATAATGCACCTGGTTGCCCACCAAAGTTAAATATAAAAAAACTTATTTATTTTGGATAAAGTTTAATTAGTCTTATCATTTGATGATAACGTGGGCATGTATTATTTGCAATATTGATTCCCACAATGATTGATAGTAGCATGGGAAAATTTCTTTACTTAATAAATCAAATTTTTTGGAATAGAAATAAAAAACTATTGCTCACATTAGGATGTGTTGACTTTGATCAGATGTTCTGAATGGATGCCATTTCACCACCTATAGATAAAAATAATTAAGATAAAAAGGCCTTTTAAAGAAATGAGAGCATTCCAATTGTCTCAGTCTACTCCTAAAGAAATCTAGAATGGTACATTAGGGGATCCATCCCTTTATGTCATATGGCATGTGATTTCTTAGATGTTGTAAAGTAGCAATTTATAAGCTCTGACAGAGCAAAGGTTGGCATTTGTGAGTATATTATGGAGATAAAGAAATTGCAACACAGTTATGTGATATTAAGGTTTCTACATCAAATATATTTTTTGGTCTACTTTATTCTCACTTCCTTTCCATCGGAGTACGATCTTTTTAAAGTCTTCTATAATTCACATAATAAGGATTTGATAGTTAATACTAACCAAATGTGTACAAGAAGAAATTGAGAGAGGAGAAGATGGAGAGCATGAACTTTGCTTTACATCAAGTTAGTAAAAAAGAAAGTAAGTAAAGGATGCACCCGAAGCAAAAGAAAAGAAAACATTAGTTGTGGCATCAGATGAAGCCAACAATAAAATTGTCAAATGCTTTTTGCAGAAAGAAGGGATACCTAAAAAAAATTGTATAAAGAATGAAAAGTGGCTAAAAGATACCTTTTACTTTTGTATGTATTTTAAATCTAATTTAGTAAATATCTCTAATTCTACCTAGTGCATTGACTCTAATGCATCTATGCACATTACAATAACTTACAGGGCTTCCTATCAAGAAGGCTTTTGATTGAAAGTGAATGATCCATTCTCATTGGAAATCAACAATATTCACTTATTAAGATAGTTGGATGCTATAGGATAATTTGAGATTCTAGAGTAGGTTTTCATATTTCTTTTAAAAACTCTTATATGTTATAAAGGTTGGGGCATACCTCCAAAAAAAGCATCAAAAGGCTATAAAAGATAGGATCTTATGATCATTAAATTTTACTAATTTTATGATATGTGTTGATTGCATAAAGGTAAAGTAGACATATACATCTAAGAAGGATGCCAAGAGGGATAAAGGAACCTTGAAAATCATTCACATTATTGTATGCAAATCTTTTCCTCATATCTAATAGATAAAAATATTTTGTTATATTCATTAATTGATGACCATTCATGATATGTATCTATACTTTCTATGTGATAGGGCTAATATTTTAAGGCCTTTAAAAAATTTGAAACATAGATAAAGAGATAATTAGAAAAAAATGATTAAAGTAGTTATATCAAATAAAGATAGTGAATATTACGGTAAATATATAGAGATAGGACAAAGGCTAGGACCATTAGCAAAATTTCTAAAGAAGCACATATTGTATTCCAATATACAATGTCAAGCACATCAGGTCAAAAGGTGTAGTTGATAGAAGGAATCAAATGTTTAAAGAAATGATTCGGGCTATGATAAATTATTCTACTCTATTTATTTTATTGTGGGATGAGGCTATAAGGATAGCAATACATATCTTAAATAGGATTCCTACTAAGGCAGGTCAAAAAGCTCCTTATGAGCTATGAACTGATAAAAAATCTAATTTATGATAATGTGTATATGGGGTTATCCAACTAATGCCAAAATTTATAACCCATAAGAAAAGACATTTGATCTCAGGATAAGTAGTGGTTTTTTATTAGTTATCTAGAGAGATTAAAAGGGTATAGAATCTATTATTCATCTCATACATCATAAATAGTAGAAATTAATAAAGCCAGATTTCTAGAGGATGGCGATTTTAATGGAAGTAAAGAACTCAAGATGTTGTCTTTAAGAAAATATAGGACATAATTTCTATACCTGAAAAGCAGACTAAATTGATAATTCCTATTGTCATTCTTTGAGATAACATTTAGGAGGGACCCCTACTTCATCAAGTTCCACTCCATGAGGTTTTTATTATCGAAGAAGTAACTATCCAACCACCACAACAAGTG
Source organism: Elaeis guineensis (assembly GCF_000442705.2). Lineage (NCBI taxonomy): Eukaryota > Viridiplantae > Streptophyta > Magnoliopsida > Arecales > Arecaceae > Elaeis > Elaeis guineensis. The sequence goes on along the minus strand of NC_025993.2, from coordinate 95,411,706 downwards.
GATCAAGGGTTAGCTCTCTGGAGATCTATTAGAATATGAAAATCTACTGTACCTCCAAATTATATGGTGCATCTGACTAATATGAGGGAAAGAGGTATAATCTTGAGACATTCTTAAAAGCCATAAAAGTTAAGGGCTTCTTACAATGGTTAAATCCTATGAAAGAAGAGCTAGGCTCTATGGATAACAACCATATTTGGGAACTGGTTGATTTAGTTGAAGGGTGCTACCATTAGGTTGCAAGTGGATTTATAAGACCAATAAGAATCCCAATGGTAAGGTTTAATAGTATAAACCAGACTTATTACAAAAGGATTTACGAAAAAGAAGTACATTTACTTTAAAAAGAACTATTCTCCTATTTCATCAAAGGACTCTTTTTGGATTGTCATAACCTTAGCAGATCGTTTAGACTTGAGCTATATCAGATGAATGTAAAAATGGCCTTTCTCAATAAAATAACTCGAGGGTTTTGTTGTTAATGGACAACAGCACATAGTTTGCAAACTTATTTATAGACTTAAACAGACTTTCAGATAGTGGTATGTCAAATTTAATAGGATGGTCACTTCTTTAGGTTTGAAGAAAAAATTATTGATTAATATATATACCCAAAGGTTAGTGGGAGTAAGTTCGTAACTCTGATATAATGTAGATAATATTCTACTTGCCAGTAGTATTTTTGGTCTACTTAAGAAAATCAAAGAGTTTCCATCCCTAAATGTTGAGATGAAAAATATGGATGAAGCCATTTATGTTATCAACGGTTACTTGGACTATCTCAAAGGACTTATATCTCTAAGTATTAGAGAAATTAGAGATAGAAAAATGTTCTCTCAAGGTTCCTCCTATTATAAAGGTTGATAAACTTAATAAACTTCATTGTCCAAGAAAGAAAGAAAATGCAGTCTATAACCTATGCACTAGTGTTGGGAGTTTGAACTGGGCCCATATTTGTATGCATCCAAATATAACTTTTGCTGCATCAATGCTTGGACCTTATTAGTATGTTCTAGAAATAGAGCATTAGAAAATGTAAGGAAAGTCATGCATTATCTATAAGGTACAAAAGTTTACATGCTTACCATCTATTAGGTACAAAAGTTTACATGCCTATATACAGTCGGTTTGATCATCTTAAAGTAATAGACTATTGGGATTCGAATTTTATTGAATGTACTAATAGTAGGAAGTCAACCATCAGATGCATCTTTCTACTTATAGAATGTGTTATATCATGGCTATGTCAAATAAGATCTTGTTCACTACATCCACCATAGAAATAGGGTGTGTAGTGTTAGGAAAAGTTAAGATTAATGCACTGCAAAATAATAATAATAATAATAAGGATACCTCAATTTTTAAAATTAAAATTAATAAAAAAATGAGATCAAATCATCATCTTTAGTCGGAGATGTACACCATAATCTAAGGATCGTGGATGTCTTTACGGTTTTTTTTGAAGCCATACAAGTGTCTGGCCTCTACAAGTATCTATAAAAGGTTCTGACATAATTAATAATTTTTGATCTCATCGAGATACTAGGTCCCATGTAGAGATCCCTCTTGTGATGGTAGAATTTTTTTCTCTTATTGCTAAAAATTCTTTTCAAGGATTTTAGTCTTTCTCCTTCTTCGCAAGATTGCATGCTTCAGCCCTCTTTCAATATGAACTTCTTTCAAGTTAATTCCTTGAGGTGTCCCAACACTATAGGCATCCAACCCTTGGGGCGTAAGCTATATGGGGCAAGAGATAGGTTGGGTGTGGATGTGAGATATCTTGGCGAGAGATTGGTGGGGCATGGTATCTTGAAGCCCTTTTATAGTCACGAACTCCTTCACATGGAGTCCTAAGGCATCAAGTCTTTGACATGTCAAACTCTTTGACTAGTCCAAGACTTGGACGTAGAGGATTCTTGGGCATCAACTCTTCTTCTCGTGGACTCTCTTAGACATGATCCAATCATGCATGAGGAAAGAGATGTAGCATTGAATCTCTTGTGCGCACAACAAAAGGGAGGCATGAAGAGTTATTTCATATGAAGACTCCTGATAGGTGTCCAATGACTTGAGGGAGAAGGACTCTTGGGCATTAGCCTTGGGGTGCCGCAGCTTTTGTACGCATGCCCTCTATTTTGGTGTGAGAACCCTGGGGCTGCCACAATTCTTAGGTGCTATCCCTTTTGGCATATGAGGAGTCCTTCTGAGCATCAAATACTTTGATGAATCAGCCTTTGACAAATCAACCTTTGATCGATCAAAGATTGTTAGGAGTCCTAATGCTTTGGTGTTTGATAATCTCAACTCTTTGATGTGTCAAACCTTTGACATATCAACTTTTTGACTTAGATTTAAATCGAATCTTATAAAGTTAAATCCTACCATCTGATCAATTATAATCTCTTATGTGTATGATCCTATAGGTTTTATTCTATCTAATAGTAAGATATATTATGATCTATATCCACGATAGCATTGAAACTCTTTTCAATAGATTAGAATAAATCTAACTCATTCCAATAAGAATTATCAACCATCAAGATAATTTTTGTGAGTCTCACAATCCACCAGTGATATCTAGCAGCATGTAGTAGCAATCTAGTAGAATGAAATAGAATGAACCTCTAAATATAGTTATTGCTTGACACAGTTCCTCTATTATGAGTTCCGACTAGACTGAGATTATGGAATTACTCGTCAAATCCCATTATCTGTCATATGTTTAATTTATTTGATTCGAGTTCCTGATGTAAAAATAATGGAAACTTTTTTTTGCTATTCACATTGTCCTGGCCAAGGTCTTCTAAACTCAGTCTCATAAATCTTATAGGACCAACTTCCTTATCTATCAAGAGTGATAGATTTCATATTGGCACACATCCTATTCCTATAATGAATCTACTATAGTCAGTATGTATTATAAGAATCTATATAGCTAGGGATCAAGTGTATGTATAGTCAAACTACAGTAGCTCTATTGTGAATAGCTGACACTACAACAAAATAAGTTATTAGCGATGAAAAATTCATCACTAATAACCCATTTTTATCGCTAATAATATTAGCGATAAAATTTTAGTTGCTAATATTTCGTCACAAATAATCCCGTCATTGATAATATTTTATGATGAAAAAAAAATTTCATCGCTAATAAAAGATGTTTGCGATGAATATTTTTCATCTTTAAAAAAAATTGATGAAAAAATTTAATCTAAAAAAAGATATTTACGATGAAAATTTTTTATCGCTATTATTTACTAAAGTTTTAGCGATAAAAATTTTCATTGTAAAAAACTATTTTTGCAATGAAAATAATTCATCGCTATTAATTTAATAAAAAAATTATTTAAAAAAAAATTGAATAATATTAGCGATGAAAAAATTCACCATAAATAATATTATTTATGATGAATATTTTTTTATCACTGTTAATTATATATTTATTGATAAATTAAATTATGTTAGTAAAATATTTTTAGTGATGAATATTTCATCAGAAATAATTTCATCACTAATAATTTAGTCATATTTTTTTAAAAAAATTATGAATATATTTTTAAATTTATATGTATAATTTTTTTATAAATTAAAAAAATTAAAATAAAAAATTTATATAATAAACTAATAAATAAATTTTATTATTTTATTATATTAAATTAAAATTATAGGATGTTTGAAATAAAAAAAAATACATTAGTAAGTCATCAAATATCAAAATCTGAAGAACGAGCTGGGGCTGGGGAGTGCTCAACGAAGCTCAGACCGATGATGGAGCTCAGATCAGCCTACTGCTACCTCATCAGCTATATCATTTGCTCCATCTGTGCCATCCGCTCCATCATCTAGATCTGAAAGCACTGATAGTTGTCGATGCGTGCAGCCAACTCTTGAGCTCACTATCGATCCTCGACAGCTTGCCTCTGCACCTCCATCAGCCAAGCCTCACACGCAGAATGAATGTCCACCCTAGATGTGCATGAGGATGAAGGAGCAGTGATCCCATATCCTAGACCCCTAACATAATAGGATCTCGTACCGAGCACCCGATCACAGATCTCATCATCTGTGGGTGCGTTCGAGCCCTCAGGGATAGACTGGGATCTAATCTCTATCATATGATCCTAAAAATTAAAATTATAATTATTTTAATTTTATAATAAAAATCAGATTGTGAATAAAAAATAATTGAAAAAACTTACAAAGAGCTCCTGGCTCTTCATCGTCCACTCCCCCGACTGTCGCTGGTGAGTCCGTTGGTAAATATCGATCCTACCAGGAAGCTCGCCACTCTCAACATCTCTTTATAATTTAAGAATTAATTAAAAAAAATTTAAATAACTAAAAAATTATATGCTAATTAAAAATTACCTATCATATGCTCCATGTGACAAGCAAACGATCTCAAACCCCCACAATGTGGCACGATCTGTCTCATCCGATTTATCGCATTCTGGGTACATCATCTCTGTAAAATTACCAATAAAATTAATAGATAAAAAATTTAATTTAAGAATAAATAATTAAATCATTAAATTATAAAAAAAAAGTTTAGATATGTAACCTGATATATCGGATCCTCGTACTGCCGGCATATAGTAGTCCAATCATCTATAGTGATGCTGTCATAGGGCTGCTGAGACATTGCCTCCTCCCCATGATCCTGCACCACCTGATACCAATGCTAATGCATGTGATGACGATAGTCCTTGAAATGCAACGATAACTGAATGTCGATGGCTCGCCTCACACGATCCTCCTCAAAATCAGCGATATCAAATACACCCTGTCAATAACAAATATTAGAAGAATACTATATAAATTAAATATTCATAATATAATTTATTTTACCTATAAGTGGGTGCAGAAAACCTCTCTCTGAGCCGGTAGAACATGACGCCAATCGAAGAGCATCATGGGGGCATAACTGCGGCATATGATGCCCAGCTCAATCTGCCATGGGTCATACCATCCCCTAATGGGTCTGGTGTAGCCGACCGATATCTCGATCTGGAGATGCTGTCCCGAGTGCTCGCATCTCCAATACTTCAAAGCGAGGTTCTTTGATGGACCTCGCCCTCACCTCACCACCGATGAGGACTCACCTGAAACAACAATAAATAAATCATTAGTATGATCCAAATAAAAGAATCAAATTTCATTATATATAAAGTGTAATAGTTAATATCACTGGAACTCATCTCACTGGGACCCGCCTCACTGGGACCTGCCTCATTGGGACTTGCCAGTGCAGGACCCTCTGACAGTGAAGCTGGTGCGACAATGAAGATCGATGGTGTAACATCCCGGCCCAAATTGGGCCCAAAATCAACCGAAGGCCCAAAAAAAAAAAAACCTCCATTCACCGGCTCCTAATCGGAGATCTTTCAAGTTGCATTGAATTTCAAGTCAATAGTTTATTTTTTAAGTGGATCAAAAGTCTTTTGATATTGTTGTTAAATTAAAGAAGAAAATTTATTTTGTCAGAGTATGATATACAGGTTATGATGAAATCTTTAATAATTCGTATTACTATCTTTGGATTAGATTTTTTTTAAATTTTTTTTTCTTGTGATTGTTGAAGATAGTAAAGTGTATTAATTATTCAAGTCAAAGTTTGAATTTTTTTTAAAATTGAACTAAGACATCTTGCTAGTGTTAAATTTTGAATGACTTATACAAAGGACAAGAGTTTGTATGGATTTATTGATTAATATTAAGGGTCGTGATGAAGGGAGCTCTATAAGAAATAATCAAGTTGATTCTACTTAAGGATGTTGGCTTGAGTTCTTCTAATTTGTCAAGTTAGAATTAATTCTTTTAAAAAGGAAGATTGATTTAGAAATTATCTAAATGATTGTAAGGTAAATCTAAGGTTAACTCCAATTAATTCTAGACATGTTGGATTCTTGAAAAGTGATGAAACTTATACAATGATTTCAAATATAGGAAGTAGATCAAGATTTAATTTTTATATGCTATGTCCAAAGGTAGTAAAGATGAAGAAACTTAAAATTTTGTCCTAAGTCTTATATGAAATTTGAAGGTTGGATCTATCCTGGATCGATCTAACATATAAGGATATTTTTATCTTTGATATAATTATATAATTTGATAAATTAAGATCAGAGTGCGCAGCAAAAGCATGATGGGTTAAATTGATTAGAAATATTAATTCTTTGATTCTGAAGATATTATGGAATACATTAGTTGTAAATAAAGAATGATTTTTAATCTGATCATAGTCAGATAATTTTTGTTAATAGGTTGCTTCATTGTAGATATTGCCAAGAAATCCTAGATATCTCAAGTTTATTAACAGCTTGATAGTTCTGTTATCAGTTCAAACTTAGAATGTCCTGACATAGATCTCATATTTTTTTAAAAATTTAATATTATTACTCGAACTGATATAGAAGATTGAGATTTTTCTTAAGATGAGAGTCTACATATAAAATTTGTTGGAAGGTCAAGAGAAGAAAAAAAAAATCGATGATTGTGAAGAGCGCCTGATGTTTGACCTTTATTTATTTTTCTATCATAGGTAGTTTGAGATAATTATGAATTTTTGAGTGAAATGTATTAGACAAATAATGGTGGTATATTAATACAAGTCCAAAATGTTACAATTCTTCAAAAAGTTGAGAAATCAATAAGAAGGGATGAGTTTGAAATTTTAAATAATTTTTGTTATAACAAGATCATGAGAAATAAATAATATATATATGACATTATCGTAAACTTGTGAATAATATGAAGAATGTATACTTTGAAATAGGTATCTCGAACGACATAACTTAATTTCGAGGATGAAATTATTTGAAGGGGGGAGAATGTAATATCCCGGCCCAAATTGGGCCCAGAATCAACCCAAGGCCCAAAAAAAAAAAACCCCTCCATTCACCGACTCCCAATCGGAGTCGGAGATAAGCTCCCTCCGGCCCTATATAAGGAGGAGATCCCTCCTCTCTCCTTTCCATCGAAAATCCCGAGGCAAAACGGCGGCAATCGTCGGAAATTTCTCACGGAGACCCATCACTGTGACGTCCAATTTCTCGTCGGAAAAGCTTCGCCGACGACGGAGGTAAGCCTCCTCCCCTTCCTCTCTTCCTCCCCTTCCTTCCCGTGCCGATGTGCATGCTCGCCGGCGACCAGAGTCGCCGAATTTTGTTGTGGAAGAAATCTTTCTTTTTGCCATTTTTCGTCGCCGGTGGTCACCGCCGACCACCGGTTTGGCCGCCTCTTGCCGTCGGATCACCTCTCCTTCGATCGCCGACCATCCCCATGCCGGTTGTGCCGTCGATCGGCTAACCAGGGAGGGGATCAAAGATCCCCTATTTCGGCCCAAATGAACCCACGGGAAAAGAAAAGAAGAAGGAAGAAGAAGAAGAAAAGAAAAGAAAAGAAAAGAAAAAGGAAAAAGAAAAAAAGAAAAGAAAAAGGAAAAGAAAAAGAAAAAAAAAGGAAAAAGAAAAAGAAAAAAAAGGAAAAAGAGAAAGAGAAAGAGAAAAATAAAAATAAAAATAAAAATAAAATAAAACAAAATAAAAAGAAGAAGAAGAGAGAAAAATTTTTTCTCTCTCCTCTCTCTACCTTCTCTCTACATTTTCTCTCTCTAGATTCTCTCTCTAGACTTTTCTCTCTCTTTATGAATTTTGTCTCTCTAGGATCTTTTCTTCCTCTCTGATTGCATCATGAACCCTAGGATAAAATTGAGATGAAAATAAGATGATCTGAGATTGCTCCGAAATTCATGTGGTAGATCTGATCCCAGTCCGATTCTACTCGAAATTGTAACACTTGATTCATATTGAGTCACCCTAATAGGACCTCTGATGATCTCGATCATGAGTGCCTCATCGGAAGGATACGAAGGTTTCTTTCTCCACTTTCTCTCTCTACTTTCTCTCTCTAGAATTTTCTCTCTCTTCATGAATTTTCTCTCTCTAGAAGTCTTATGGATTAGTGGAGGATCCAGATACATAGACAAGTCCTAATTTTGGTTAATCCTAAGAGAGGTCCTCGATCTGTGTTATTATGATCGATTATCGATAATTTTCTCTATATATGATTTTTATATTTGATCAGGGTTATGAAGAGATGATTGTCTGCATATGATATCGAGTAAAATATTTTGTTAAAAAAATTCATAAATAAAAGAAGAACATTGATTTCTGTGCTTGGATCAGTCACCGATAAAGGTAAGAATCCCTGTACATGATCACTATTATATATATGCTATTTTACTGTTGGTCTTGCATTATTGATTTTGCATCATCGGATTTGAGATCGATGAATTTATTATACCTGAGATACTGTTATTTGATTTTGAGCATGAGTATGTATGTCAATATATATATGTATCAGAGATTGATGGCATGATTATATGGATATTACATATCTGAATTGATCATAATGCAAGTCAGAATTGATTTGATGAAATCAACACATAATGATTTAATGAAAAGAAAGAGATATATGGTATGGACTAGTCTTGTCATGTGGAACAGCCCGTCAGGAGCTTATGCCTGGGACAACCCCCACTGGCTTACAGGTGGATCAGCCGGCCAGGAGCTCATGCTTGGGACAGCCCGCCAGGAGCTTATGCCTGGGACAGCCTCTTACGGGCTTTCGTACGTGGGACAGCCGGCCAGGAGCTCATCCTGGGATAGTCTTGAAAGACTTTTTAAGTGGATTTGATCCGGATGATGACTGAGGTATAGACTTGGATAGTCCAGAGCCAGAAAGAAAATGTTAAAAATCATGTGATTATGAAAGGAGAAATGAAAGATAAGACATGAAATAATTGTTGAATAAAAGTTTTTCACCCGTTAACATATGATGATGTATCTATTTTGACAAGACAGAAAATTTATGAATGTTTGCATTATTCTGGACATTGAACATGAGATTTTATATTTGATTGCTTATTCTTATTTTTAGATTATATTACTTTATCAGTGTGATATGGGAATTCTTACTGGGCTGTAAAGCTCACACCCCTTCATCTTTCTTTTTCTTCTCAGAGTTACAGGATGACTTAGATTGGCTATGGCTTGGATTTACGGGTGAGCAGAAGGATAAATAGAGTGTCATAGTATCTGATCAGAGAATTGAAGAAATTTAAATTATAATTATGCAAGGTTTTATGAATTATATTTGAAATTAATTATTATGGATGTTAAGGTTGTAATATTTATTTTGGCCTTGCATATTCTTTAGGGCTTGCTCTAAGGAATGTGCGGCCATCACGTATCCGACCCGGGTGTTGGGTTCGGGGCGTGACAGATGGAGGTGCCTCAACCTCTGAGGCATCTGCAGGGAGCTGTGAACGCGAACATCATCGTCTGTCTCCTGATGCCATATTTATAGAAATTGAGATATAAATAAATATAATATTGAATAATAATAGTAGAAATCAAATAATATTCTAATGAATACAATTATATCACATACCATTATTGGAAGATAAAATTGAATGAAGAATATAGATCTACTCATCAATATTCATTTCTTCCTCGATGTGTAGATCCTCGTCCGAATCACAGTAATCGATGTATATGTTGTCTTCTATCTCATCATCATTTATGAACTGATCGTCATCCTCTGACTCATCATGATTAAATATAAAATTAGCTTCAACTTTATTGGATGGAAGATCAGCCCTATTCAAAGGTGCCGTTACAAGTTTTTCATCAACCAAAAGCTCGGCTAATGTTTGTTCATCTTGCTGAAAAGCTTCCTTTTCATGTAAATTTGAATTTTTATCCATTTCTAATCAAGTTGGTATGTCATATACATCTTTAGGTATTATTTTTTGTACAATATGCCAATTACATCGATACTTTAGATCCTTCAAATATATTACTTATTTCGCTTGAGTTGCTAATATATACGGCTCATTTTGGTACCATGTTCGTGCAAGATTTACACTGATAAATTATGAATCGATGTGAATATCGATCTTTTTATTACTAATATCCTACCATTCACATTGAAACAAAAATACAGAATTACTGGATCCATACTTCAGTTCTATGATATCTATCAGTACACCATAATAATCAATCTCTTCTTCTTCTTCATATCCTATTGTAGCAATTCCACTATTTTGAGTCCGTCGTTGCATCTCAAGCTCCCTTGTATGAAATCTCATTCCTCCAATGATATAGGATGTGTAGTGATTAATCCTTCGATCGAGATCATATGCTAAATCATGCAACTCATCGGTCACACCCACTTTTTTATTAAAATATTTATGTTTCATCTACATCATAAGATAAAAAATTATGTTGGTTTAAATAATATTATTTATAAGTAAATAAATAATGTATCAGTAATGCAACTTACAAGATCACCAAATTATTTTGCAAATTTTCTTCTATGTCGATCATCGGCATCCGTATTATTCTCTCTATATAGTATACTCTTGTGCTCACTACAAGAAGTTATGATTTTTAATTTTATAAAGATATGAAAATTTTTTTGAAAATTAAATAGTATGATAAGATGATACTTACTCAATAAAATTTTTAATTTCTTCATAATTATTTAGAACGTAAATGTATGCTTTGGATAGCTCGTTCACATCCATAAATTCATATCTCCTTGCACTAGTAGGTCGAACCGTTTGTTCAAATATAGATAACATCGATTCATTGTCACCCCATTCACGATCTGCACAATTGAATCTTATTTTGATATCGTCAAGATACATCAAGCAGAATGTGACACACTCAGTAGCTACATATGCTTCCGCTATAGACCCTTCAGGCCTTGCTTTATTGTGCACATATTTTTTTAAGGTGCACAAGAATCTGCAAACAAAAATAAATTTAAATTTTAGAAATACATTTACATCTTATAATTGATATGACAAAGTACGTATAATTTTTTTTATCTTTCAATAGGATACATCCATCGATAATATATCGGTCTGACCAAAAGAGCTTCTTTTAGAAGATGAACAGCCAAATGCACCATAACATCAAAAAATGATGGTAGAAAATTTTTTTCTAACTTACAAAGAATGAGTTCAATATCCTTCTCTGATCTCTCAAATAAGTTAATCTTCAATTTTTGGAACACAGTTCTCGAAAGAATACTCCCAACTCAATCATTACAGTTTGACCATCACCACCCAAATAACCATGCATGACCACAAGAAGCAAATGTTGCATCATCACATGGGAGTCATGATTTTTCATACCGAAGATATTGTTGTTGTTGTTTCCAACACACTGTGATACATTTGAAGCATATGCATCAGAAAACTTTACGATTTTGAACTATCCACAGAAATTCTTCTTTTCCTCTCCAAACAGTAAATAACATGCAGGTGGCATAAAAAATCTCTCACCTCAATGAACTAAATGCAACTCCGACCGAATTTTCATTTTCTGCAAAATAAGATGAGCTTTTGTACCGTCTTTTATTTTCTCTGAAATATTCAATATAGTACCGATGATATTATCATAAATATTCTTTTCAATGTGCATTACATCTAGATTATAACGAAGTAGTAGTTGCTTCCAATACAGTAGTTCAAAAAAGATGCTTCGCTTTGTCCAATTTAGCTCAGCTTCAGTACGCTTCCTCTTGTGAGTACCTAATGTTTTTCCAAATTGAATGTTTCCAATGACTTCAAGTTGTTTTAAAATTTTTGCTCCACTTAAGACAGACGCCGATCGGACTTACCATCAAATATTGATTATAACGGGTCCTCCAATAATGATTAGCAGGAAGAAACCACCGATGATCTATGAAATACATTTTTTGTCTGTGCATTAAATATAAAGAGGATGCATCCCTATTGCATATTGGACATGCAAGATATCCTTTGGTGCTCCATCCAGATAAATTTTCATATACTGAAAAATCATTTATGGTCCATAGAATCAAAGCATGCAACTTAAAATTACTTCGACTCACAAAATCATATGTCTGTATTCCATTTTCTCATAACTCCTTCAGATCATCAATTAAAGGTCATAGATATACATCAATTTCATTACCTGATGCTTTCAGACCCAGAATCAACAGTGACATAAAAATAAATGGTTCTTTCATGCACATCTAAGATGACACATTATATACAACTAGCATCACAGACCACATGCTGTAAAAGGTACTCAGATTGCCAAAGAAATTAAATCCATCTATTGCTAGACCAAGCTGGATATTGCGCGGGTCACTCGCAAAGTGCAGATGCTTTACATCGAAGTCTTTTCACACTAAAGAGTCGACCGAGTGGCTAAGTATGTTTTCCTCTAGAACCCGCTGCTCATAATGTCATCTCATTTCTTCAGCTGTCTTTGCGGACATATACAATCTTTGAAGTCTTGAAATCAATAAAAAATATCTCAAAATTTTTTGAGGTATCTTCTTTGCTTTCCTATTATCGATTTTGTATCTAGGCTCACCATATTTCGGATATTCAGTTGCTTGTTTGTTATCCTTAAAAAATAATATACAATCATTTTTGCAGACATGTATAGGAGTATAGCCAAGTCTCATTTTTTGTATGTATATTTTTGCTTCAGAATATGATTTCAGAAGTCTTTCTCCATCGGGCAGAGCTATTTTAATCAATATTAAAATTTGATGAAATGACTTTTAATTTCAATGGTTTACGATTTTAATATGAAGTAGTTTTATCAAAAACTCTAACTTGAAAAACTTTATACAATTTGGATAGAGTGGCTCTCGTGAATCCCTTACAAGCTTTGCAAACTATTCAGAAGTCCCTTCTACCTCAAGCCAGATATTATGCTCATGATCAGAATTGCTTTCAAATGTAGCAGTATTCATGCGTATATTTAAACAAGCACCTTGATGTAAATCATCTAACAATTCTTCAATATCACTATGTTCGACAGGTCCAACACCATCAGTACTATCATCTTCAGTATCGTCATCGTCGAGCACCACTTCATTCGGATCACCCTCCCCATGCCATATCCAACAAGTATACTTCTTATCCATACCATATTATAGTAGATGCTTCTCAACAAGTATTATGTGATGATATATCAAATTGACACATCTCTTGCATGGATACTTTATCCGACTAGCACTGTCAGTCTTATGCCGTGCAAAGTCAATGAAATCTTGAACTCCTTTTCGATATTCAGACAAAAAAATACCTCTAGCATTCATCCAACTTTTGTTGATATTCATCTAACAACAAACACAAAATCATTAATAACCAAAATAAAGTTTAGTGGTATTTTGGATCTCGATCTGAATTTTAGATTGAATTGCATTCCGAATTCTAGCTAAAATCCCGATCCAGATCCAGATTCGGATCACTTGATACAAAATGCATGATCCTATCCTTTTCAAATCATTACTAACAGGTGTGGTCCTATCCCTTTCAAAAAAATAATAATTTTATTATTGTTATTAGTGGATATTTCATCTTATTTTTGTGAAAATTTCGATAGCATCTCCCTATGGTTCTCCAAGTATATGATGTGGATATGGTGCCTACGCACCCTATCCACCATATATCCGGAGAACAATAGACAGATAACTACTGAATACCACATAATGAAATAAAATATCAACTATTAACAACAATAATATTATTACTTTTCTAAAAAGCTCGAATACGGGATATCCAAGTTTCGATCTCGATGAAGATCGAAAGTTGAACGAAAATCTATAGCTCAATGTAATTTAAGTACCATCTTTGAACGTGCATTCGAAGATAAATTTTTAATTTATCAAAAAAGAATAATTTTGTATTGAAATTTTGTTATTAAAAATTTCAATAAAATTTTTTCTAAAATAAAAATATTTTTTTATTTATAATTTTAGCAGCATACAAAACAGCACATAAAATAATTTAATTATAACAAGTAACAGCAATGTGCATTGTGTTAGTAAAAAAAATAATTAGTTAAATAATTAAATAATTTCAACAGTAACACTAAAAAATAATATGCAATAATTATAATAATTTTAGCATCATATTTCATCCTCATGAAGACCTGACCTGACCCACCCCATCCCAACCCCACCTACCCTAGCCCGGCCCAATTCGGATCGGACCAGACCCGACCCAGCCCAACCCACCCCGACTCCACCCGACCCACCCCAGCCCAACCCGACGTGACCTGGCCCAATCCACCCCATCCCGGCTCAAACCAGAATCGACCCGGCTCGGACCCTACCATCCCCGACCCATCCCATCCTAGTCCGACCCGCCTTAGCCCCACCGGACCTGATTCGGCTCCACCCGACCAGCCCCAGCTCGACCCAACCCTGACCTGACCTGCCCCGCCCTGACTCCACCATCCTTGGCCCCAACCCGACCCGATCCGGCTCTACCCGACCTGCGCCAGCCTGACCCGACCTGGCCCGACTCACCCCATCCTAGCCCGAATCAGAATTGACCTGGCTCGGACCCTACCATCCCCGACCCGCCCCATCCCAACCCAACCCACCCCAGCCCGATCGAACCTGACCCAACTCCACCCGACTAGCCCCAGCCCGACCCGACCCGCCCTGCCCCGGCTCCACCGTCCCCAACCCCAGCCCGACCCAACCTGACTCCACCCGACCTGCGCTAGCCTAATCGGCCCCATCCAGGCCCAACCCACCCCAACCCAGGTCCGACCCATCCGAACCCATGCGTGCCCGGCCCGCAAGCCCCACGACCCGTAGGCCACGCATGCCCGATCCACCGTCCTTGGCATAATTGCATCTCGGCTCCAGCTCTGGCTCGCCGGCCCCTCCCTGGCCCGCCATCGCTGGCCCGGCCCGCAAGCCCCAGCATAGCTGCGACCCGACCCCATCCAGGCTCGCCGTCATTGGCTCTGGCTTGGCTGCCCCAGCCCCGGCCCCTCCCCGGCCCACCGTCGTCGGCCCTGACATGCCCCGACATGCAGGCCCCATATGGCTGTGGCCTGCAAGCCCGTAGGCCCGCCGTCCCGACCTAGGCACATCGTCCCCGGCATGCCAACCACGACATGCTGTTCCCATGTCATTCCCTATCCCTGTCCCCGATCTGAACCCACCCCCCCCAAAAAAAGAAGAGTCGATGTCACCGGCTCCGACTCGCTGGCCCCAGCCCCGGCCCGTCACCAGCCCCACGTCGCCATCCCCGACCCATCATCACCGTCGCGGCCCGCAGTTCCCACATGACCGCGGTCCACCGTCGCCGTCGTGGACTGCAGGCCCCATGTGGCCGCGGCCTGCCATCCCGACCTAGGCGCACCGTTCTGGCATGCCGGCCCCAGCACGTTCCCCATCTCTGACAAAACCCACCCCAAAAAAAAAATAGAGATGAAGTCGACTCACCTCGACGGCAGCAGCAACGGCGATGGAGGAAACCGGATGGCGGAGGAAATCGGAGGCATGCGGGATGCCCGGGGGGAAGGAAGCTCACTCGCGGGAGGGGGAGGAAGCTAGACTACTGAGGGGGGATGAGGAAGAAAAATAGATTTCTGATGGGATTTGATGGGACGTGGGGTATTAGCGATGCAAATTTTTATCGCTAATAATCAATTTTTGTCACAAATAATTCAAACAAAAAATATTTATGATAAAAAATTAATTTTTATCGCTAATAATTTCTATCAAAAAAATTTTTTTTGTTGGAAAAGTTCAGCCTCGAGAAAATATTATTGACGACAAAATTTTTTTATTTCATCGCTAATTATATAATTAGCAACAAAAATTTTTTCATCACTAATAATTAATAAAAAATAATTTTTCATTTAGAAAAGAATTTCTCCTAATTAAGTCTTGTTCCCCGTATTATTTTCTTCCATTCATTTTTCATTCATCTCTTAGCCACAATAATGCAATAATATATGTATATATGTGTGTATATATATATATAGCTGATGTAGTAAATATATCAACTTTTCATAATATTTTAGTAATGAAATGGATGAACTATTGTAAGAACAAAAACTTCCAACAATTCTGTCGCTTCTCATCAACAGTCATCTCAATGAAGCATGGGTGATGCAGTGCAAGCATCCACTCCTCAAGGGCCTATACCACCACCTATTATAGAGGACCCGTAACGATTCAATGACCTAATTCGACAGGTCCAAGCATTGACCAACACCATCTAGCATTTACAGCAAACCACAGAGTAATGACAACCCCCGCAACATGCTTCTCAAATTATGCCCTCTCCGTGTATCCAGCAAAACTGCTTCCAGAGAATCCCCCTTGAGGTGCGCATCATTCTGTCCTGATCGATCGACAATCACCATCCTATCAAGGTCCAGACATGAAGAATAATGCCAACATTCTCCAATCTCCTCCAATGATGATTCGACCTTAGGCTACTCTCCGTGACTCACAAAATCTCGTCGAAAAGAGGACCTCGAGCAAAAGGTCTGAAAGATCAAACGTCATCTGGACGAGATTCAAATAGACAGCCAAAGGAATGAGGATATCCTCAGCTTCAATTTTCAACCATCTTTCTCTTGATCCATCCTCCAAGAATTGATTTTTATCGCCAAGAATTGATTTTTCATCACAAATATATGTTATTTATGATGGAAATAAAGTTTTTATCATAAATAATTTATAATTTCTAAATTTTTAAATTTTTTTCTCATTTATTAGTGAGAAAAATTTTTCATCATAAATAATAGAGTATTTATGATGAAAATTGAGTTTTTATCATCAATATTCGATTATTGACAATGTTAAATTTTCATCACAAATAATTTATAATTTTTGAATTTTTAAAATTTTTTATTTTTTTTTATGTATTACCAATGAAAATATTACATCATAAATACTGAAGTATTTGCGATAGAAAATTAATTTTCATCATAAATATATAAGTATTTGTGACATAATATTTTTGTCATAAATAATCAATAATTTTAAAATTTTTAAAATTTTTAATTTTTTTACACATATTAGTGACTAAAAATTTTTATCATAAATAAAATATATTTGCAATAAAGTTTTTGATTTCATCATCAATAATTTATCATTTATGATGTAATATTTTTATCACCAATAATCTATAATTTTTAAATTTTTTAAATTTTTTATTTTCTTTCAAATATTAGCGATGAAATTTTTCATCATAAATACTTAAGTATTTATGATAGAAAATAAATTTTCATCAAAAATATGCCTGTATTTGTGACATAATATTTTGGTCACAAATAATCTATAATTTTAAAATTTTTAAAATTTTTTATTTTTTTCATATATTAGTGATGAAAAATTTTTATTGTAAATAATATTAATTTATGATGAAAATTTAGTTTTTATCATCAATACTCTATTATTTATGATATAATATTTTTATCATAAATAATCTTTAATTATTGAACTTTTAAAATTTTTTTATTTTTTTTTAAATATTGGTGATGAAAACTTTTCATCATAAATAACTTATATTTATGATGAAAATTTAATTTTTATTATAAATACTTTCATTATTTATGATGAAACTATTTTCATTGCTAATATTTAAAAATTTAAAATTAAAATAAATATTTTATTATTTATGATGATTAATTTCATCATAAATAATATATATTTATGATAAAATTTTATTTTTATCATAAATATTAAATTATTTATGATAAAAAATTATTTTTATCATAAATAAATAATTATTAGCGATGAATTTTTATTTTTATCATAAATATCCTTATTTATGATAAAATATATTTCCATCACAAATAAATTCATCGCAAATAATGATATTTCTTGTAGTATGAGGCACTGTAGATCAAAGGACTAGTCACACTACTGTAGCATTAAATAAATCACTGATGAGTGAGTAGATATCTAAGTGACTTCTCACATCGATAATGCTCGGTACCTTTATTCACTAACAATCATTTATACTCTCGCTTAAGTGTTTCTATACTGTAGACTCGAGACTCGTCTATCCTTAAAATAGAAGTGACTTCTGCATCAATTTTATCCAATCAATCATCACCCCCATGATGATCTATTGATCAGAAGTATTTAGAAATCAATCACCAATGACACATTCCTTAAATTCTCAACTTGAGAATGTATGTCATCATCTTATTAATTTTTTGGATGATTCATAGATACATACACAACATGAATAAAATTAAAAATCTAATTTTATTAATAATAAAAAGTTAAATATAAAATTATGTTCTAGAATAAATATGTGTATCGGTCTGATTGGCTTTTAGGGCATATATCTAACATGTAGCCTATATGAAACTTCCTTACAAGCTATATAGTAGCAAAACTTTATCATGGGAGTTAAAGTTATCGACTCTATTAGTAGATTGATAAAGATATACTATGATAATACAACAATAAGATTCTCCTATAGTATGATAAATGCAAGTACCAGTAGGTATATTGGTGTAAATACTTGGCTCTTTATAAGAGAATAAGGGATATAGTATCTATGAAACATATTAATAAAGAACTGATAATTATAGATCCATTGAATAAAGGATATTCTTGGAATTTTTAGGGATCATTTGAATCATATAGGATATAGCTTATTTTATGATATATATATTGGACACTATATATAAAATCATCACATTAAATTTTATAATAAAATTTAGTTTATTTTAATTTATGTTGATTAGCTATTTATCATGTGATATAAAGAAGACAAAAGAATTGACATAAAGTTCTATCTATTCATAAAGTAAAATTTCATATAAAAAACTTGATTATAAGGTGTCATTAATATTGTAATGCGTAAAAGGTCGTGTGTTAATTGATAATGTAATTGCTGCAATGATTCACACTGATAATTATTTTATAATCAAGTATACAATGTATATCCTATGGAGCAATTAAGTTTTTAAGTGTGGATCCACATTAGTTTTTCAATTATTAGATCCAAAATAAGATTTCATTAAATATTTTTAAAATATTTTTAATAATTAAAATAAAGGTGATTGTGTTAGCTTGGTTCAAGTGGAAGAATGTTGGAACTTATGTAATTAAGCTCCATCCGGATGCAGCCCATACTAACATGCCTTCGAATTTTTTTAGGTGTTTTAGTTTGATCTAGACTCTGATTAAAGATAATTATCCAATAAAGTGATCAGGATACACCTAATAGTTATTATGATAAAGTTAACCTCTATATGACTATTATGGATAACATCCATCTTAGTCATTGTGACTGATTCAAATACTACCTCTTATGGATGAGGCATGTTATAAAAAGACACCCTCTATAGACTTGATCTCAAACTCACTTGAGTGCTTGTGAGGTTCCTCTCATCGAGAATACTTGAGTTGGGATTGAAAAACTAAGGTGCTGCTTGTGGATAGCAAGGAGCACATCCAGCTTGGTTTTTTTTTTTGCGATTGCAGGTAGGCTAATTCTAGAGATCATGGATGGCATCGATGACTTTTTCTTCAAGTGAGTTCTATTATCCCATAAAGTTTTAATAGAAAATTCATCCTTTAGAGTCCTATGTATAGTTGTTGTGCAACCCCATCATCCTTTATATATAGGCACCAAGAATAAAAGGCTTGCAAACACACCTTACACCATATAAGCATTATCTTAGAACAATGTATGTGACCAAGCCTCTCTCCCTTTACTATAACAACCCCCATGCTATCTTTGAGTACCTGCCAAAAGGTCCCAATTTTGGTATTCTTGTGATCAAAGATGAAGAGGCTGAGAGAGAACAAGTGTGCTATTGGGGACTCTACAAAGATTTAAGGATTTACAACCTCCCATTCCCTTAAAATACCAAGATTAAAATTTGATATACCACCACCCATCATGAAGTTGGAGGTGGCCATAGTACTACGACCTATAGAGGTGATGTCTTCTTCATTGCAGTCATTGGCTAGCCATTATCATCCAGTCACCACCTGAAGGTCCGAACTTAGGTTATCTATTTCTCCAGGATGAAGGACTGGATGTAGCTGAGCTAACATGTTGTTAGGGCCTATGCAAAGATACATGAGTCCAAGATCTCCCATTCCCCCAAAACATGATCCTCACTATTGCGATCAAGGGTCAAATGGCTCGAATGGTTGGGTCGATTTTCACTCCCATATGCATGAGGTATTGTCTACTTTGGCTCAAGCTATCTCGGGCTTCAATGGGTCTTATGGCTATAGTGGACCACCCGTTGCTATAGTTGGCTATGTTGATGGCTATAGTGGATCGTTTCAACTATAGTAGGCCTTGATCATTTCAAAACTCATGATTTTATCCTTTAAAAGATGCCTCATAGGAGAAAGAAAGTCCCATTTTAATATAATCCAGAGTTTATCTTGACTTACAACTGATGTAGGATTAAAGGTCTTATCCTCCACAATAGTTGCCCCCCAGTCAATGGGGGACTCTATATGCTAGGGGTAGACCCTTCCTGTAGCACCATTTTATTGCAATCAAGGGTTAGATGGCTCAGATGGCTAGATTGATCTCCTCTCCCATATGTGTGAGGTATTGTCTACGTTGGCTCAGGTTGTCTTGGGCTTCAATGGGTCTTGTGGCTTCAGTGGGGCCACCTATAGCTACAATGGGCCACATTGATGGCTATAACAGACCTTAGACATTTCAAGCCTCATAATTTTGTCCTTTAAAAGGAGCCTCATGGGGGAAAGAAGATCTCATTTCATATAAGTCAGAGTTATTGATCCTACGATTGATTTTAATAATTACAAAATATTGAGTAATTATGATACTAATCATGTGTTCATGAGTGAATGTAAAATTTTTTAGATGCATAAAATAAAAAAAATTATTTATAGAAGAAATTCTCTCAAAAGAATGATAATTAATGGTCAAATGAGACTCAAATAAGAAGTTTTTGGAAGCCTAAATGCTGTGAAAGACCATGAAAATCAAGATGGAAGAAGCTATCAAAAGTTGAAGTCAAAAAGCCACTTATGCAGAAAAAATGAGAAGAAATTTTTAGTAGGCTGTTATCTGAGTCGACTTAAATTTTATCTGAGTCAACTCGAGCTAAAACAGTGAAGAAAACTAGTTTTGACATGTAAAAATTTTAGCTGGTATGCCTTTGAGTCGACTCAAAGATTATCTAAGTCGACTCAAATGCAGAATGACAGAAAAGTAATTTTTTAGAATAGAAAATTCAATGGATCGAGCGGCAACTCGAGTCGACTCGAATTACTTGAGTTGAAGTTATGGAAAAAGATAGAAAGCTGTATTTTTGAAAAAAAAGCTCAAGCGAAGTTGCAGACAGCTCGAGTCGACTTAAATCCTATCCGAGTCGACTCGAATCCCAATGGCTAGTTCTACAAAAATTTAGATTTGATTTTTAATGGCTAGTTTTCATCTCTAACGGCTAATTCAACCCTTCCAATGGCCAAAACTCATTCTCCAACCAACTTTAAGTATATTAAGAGCTAGAGAATCAATTGAGAAGGTAGCCAAGAGAATTTGAAAAAGAAATCATTATTTCTTGGATGGAACATTGAATATCTTTGAGAAAGAAAAAAAAGAAAGGGATGGAGTGCATAGAATTGAGAGCCTTCAAAGAAAAATCTTCACCCCCATCAGTTACGTCCTCTCAAGCATCAAGAAGAGAAGTCGAAGCATCAAAAGAGCAACTCATCATCAACTTCTTTCGAGCTTTCAAGAGTTTATTCTTTTTATTTTTATTTATTCTAAAATTCATACATTATATTTTATTTTCTTTACAAATTTTTTTGAAGGAAAGAAACTTGAGAATTAGGCCCGTCCAAGCTTAGAATTGAACATTATAGGTTTTGGTTGGTGAGCCTAAAAAATCAACTGAGTTGATAGTGTGTCCAAAAAACTATTGATGTAAGGTTGTGATTGGTGATCCTGAAAAATCAACTAAATTTATTTGTAAGCCAAGAAAAATAAATGCACTGTAATCAAGAAGACTATAGTAGAAATCTTAAGGAGAGCTTAAGGAGTGGATATAGGTGTGGGTTGCACCGAGCCACTATAAATCTTTATGTATTTGTATTGTGCCTTTTGCTTGCATTATATATATCTCAACTATACAACTTAGTTTAGATTGAAGTACATATTTGCTTAAAGGTTAATTTAGTTAAAATTTTTTAAAGAATCCAATTCACCCCCCCTTAGGTTATTACCTTTCTGGACAACAAGTGTTATCAGAGCAGGTGCTCTGTTATTAGTTGTTAATCTAGCAGTTAAAGATTAAAAGATCTTGCAACCCAAAATGAAATCTTTTTTAATGAAGGTTATTCCATAGATAGACCCCCAATGCTCAATGGATCTAATTATGCCTATTGAAAAATTAGGATGAAAACTTTTATACAAGCACATGACTATAGTTTATGGAGGATCATAGTTAATGGCTTACACACCCCCAAAATATTGAAAAAGCATGATAAAGAAATAGCCTAATTAAATGCTAAAACCATGAATATACTTTATTGTTCATTAGATTTAAATGAATTTAACTTAATTTCTTCTTGCATTTCAGGAAAAGAAGTATAGAAAAAATTGAAAATAACCTTTAAGGGAGCAAATGAAAGAGAAGAATCAAGCTCCCAAGAAGATATAGAAGCTCACCCTAATTTATGCCTCATGCCTCATGAGGATGAAAAGAAAAAGAAGCAAAAGAAAAAGAAAGCATCAATTAAGGGAGAGCAAGTCAAAGAAATTAAAGCAAAATGAAAAAAAGAAAGAAGGTATAACAAATCCTTGCCTCATGGCTCACAACGATGAGGTAAGCATTGAAACTTCTTTTGAATTTACTTTTGAAGAATTATTAGAAACCTTTCATGAGCTTATGAATGAATATAAAAAAACAAGAATTAAAGATAAAGAATTTAAAAGGTCTAATTTTCTTTTGGCTGATGAAAAGAATAAGTTATTGAATGAAAATGAAGATATCTTGAAAGAAAAGAATAAGATTTTAATAGAAAAAGAAGATCTTTTAAAGAAAAAGGACTCTTTAGCTAAAGAAAAGGAAGAACTTCTTATATTTGAAAAATATTATATCTGAAAAATCCTTTATGGAACAAAATGCAAAATTAAGAAAAGAGATAGAAATATTGAAGCCTATTATTCAAAAAATTGCATTTAGTTCTGAAAAGCTTCATTTAATGCTGAAAAATCAGAAATCTATTTTTGATAAGAATGGAATTGGTTCAAATTCTTCAAAAAAATAGAAATTTCTTAAAAATATGTTTTTTAGAACTTATCAGGAAAATCATTCAATTACTTGCTTTAAATGCAACAAAGTAGGTCATAAAATTTTTGAATGTAATACTATTGAAATTGGTCATATTTTAATTAAACAGATTTAGATTCCAAAAGGAACCCTAAGCTCTAACACCGATAGATCCAAGAAAGTTTGGGTACCAAAGTTTCAAAAATGATTCTATAGGTATGCCAAGCATCCATTGGCATGTAAGGAGTAAATTCTTAAAGAATAGATGCTTAAAAATTAAAAAGAATGGATGATGATGTTCAGTAAAAGTTAAACCCTTTCTACATCATACCATCATTGTTTGCTAAAATTATTTTACTGAATTGATTGATTTTGATGATCCATTGACATTTATATATGTATGCTTATTGTGATTCTTTGCTTTGAATATTTTTCATGTATTGCTAAAAATTAATATAATTGAATGATCTTGATGACTTTTTAATATTTGTAATGATCTTACTCTATGAATTGATTTCAAAATCAATATGTTCACTTCAATGTATCATTTTAATTGTCAGAAGCATAAGTTTCATTTTAAATTCAGCATGCTCCTAAACCTTTCATCACATGATATTACTTGTAAAACTTAAATTAAAATGAGCTTGATGGCATATAAAAATATTTGGATGCCAAACTCTTAAATTAATTTTTGACATTCTCATAAAATATGTAATCATTGAAATATGTTAAAAAAAAATTATATGATTCTAAGAACATTAAGATAATTCATCAACTCATAAAAGATTATATGCTTAATGTTATTGATTTGCATTGCATCATAGCTTGACCTCTTAAGGATTTGAAAATTTTCTAATTGAACTTCACTCACAGAGCCATTATCTAGATTTCTCTTTGATTTGTTTTGGTTAATTTTTAAACCCCCAATTGATTAATTCTTGATTCCTCAAATTGACTTGAACATCAATCTTGATCATCAATTTGATTGCCCATTGATCCCCAACCAAATTGATCAATTTTTTTTTTATTTGAGACTTTTGGAGATATTTTCTGTATCAAGAAGTCGACTCTTGAAATCGAGGAGTCAACTTATTGCTTCTAGAAGAAAAATAGTTCCATGAGGAGTCAATCCATATTTAATGTTTCCTCAATATATTTAAAACTCCTTGATCAGGGATAGGTTTCTCAAGTGAAAATATCTCAAGACTCTATCATTCTATTTCTAATTTTCTTGAGCTGTAATTCCTTTCAAACCCCTCTCTAATCAAAATTGGATCTTTTTTACATTTCCATCCTATTCTTGGAGTTCTTGTTCTCCAATGACACCTCCGAAATAATTGGCACAAAGGAAGAAAAAACTTCCATGCAAGAAAGAAGGACCAAGCATCAAAATAATCATTGAGTTTCTCGAGTAAGAAAGAATTTAATTGGATAAAAAATTAAAAGACTAAGCTAAGAAATTTTGTGTTCTTTTGACCTATCCAAACTCAGTTGAAGAATTCTTTAGAAACATAAAGCTCAGGGTTGAAAATTTAGATTCAAAAGATTAAAGTGTCTATATTGTGGTAGATGATATAAGATTAGCTCGAATACTAAGAATATCTACTGATGGATTGAAGCTCTTTGGATTTGCCCACCTATCCTAGATCAGTGAAAGAATTTTATGGTTGCATAAAAGTGAGAGTTGAAAGTGTAATTTTTAAAGTAAAAGGCATGCAAATTGAGATGGATATTGATAATATTGGATGCACGCTAGGAGCACCTCGGATTGTCTCAAGCAGTGATATATTTAAAATTTATGTTTGTTTGAGATAATATTGAGGGTA